>NW_020837947.1:85585241-85694429 GCF_003676395.1 Aethalodelphis obliquidens
TAAAAAAAAAAAAAAAAAAAAAAAAAAAAGCCTATGATGAATTCTCCAGTTACCAAGGAAGTATTAGTGACTCATATATTTTCAAGCCTTTGTTTTATTCAATATTTTTGGTTTCTTTCTGAAGATGAAATATTTTAGGCTGTTTTTTGCACATGAATGGTCAAAGGTGATGTCGAGTCAAGCTGAGTACCTCTCTCTCTCTCTCTCTCTCTCTCTCTCTCCCCCTCCCTCCCTTGTCCAGGAACAAAAATCCCTCCTGAATACCAAGGGATGACTTCATTTTTCACAGAATTTCTTACTGATTCATTTAACATAGTATTTACAATAGGTTTTATTTCTCATGAAGATGCAATTTAAAAGGATTTTACCACTTTCAGAAGATTTTTACATTACTCCTTTAATATGCCAGGATGTTAAAATAGGTAGGGTGGTTGCCCTTTCTTACACATGAAGAAATAAAGGCTCAGAGAGGTTGAATAATATGATGCTGAAAAGTAACACAGCTCAGGTATTCCAGACATGAGCCTCAAAACTAGGACTTCTGTGTGACTCTGGTGGTTTTTAGTGTTTTGAATAAACCTCATTGTCTCCTACATATAAAATTATTTGGTAAATATTTTTTCACTTGCCTAATTGATTAGGCATCCAGGCTTTAATCCCACACAGAAACAATTTTCCTCAACATTTTAGAAGCACTAATGAAAGCAGTCAAAATGAAGACTGAAAATATGCTGATCTGAGGACATAATCTGGAAATAGGATTAAAAAAAATAGTATATTCTGGTTTTATTCATTTTACCCTCTTTATTAAAAGTTATGTATAAAAAAAACTTTGTTGATTGCTGCCCTTCCTTCCTTATAATTCTTAATTTACATCTATAAATTGATCTATTGCCTATCGATGGATGTACATTAGCATTTATAAAGACTTCAAAGTAGACATTTAAAATGTTAGCTATACCACTGACTGTTGAAATGATCTCTATTCCTTTCCTTCAGAGGAAGGATTACTCTAATAGCTACAGGATGATATCCCTTTAATTTCAGTTGTTTAAATATACTTGATATCATTATCCAAGAAAGTCTGAGTGTGAAAACTATAGTGTATCTTTCAGGAATTCCCTATGGTCCAGTGGTTGGGACTCTGTGCCCTCACTGCTGAGGGCACGGGTTCAATCCCTGGTCAGGGAGCTAAGATCCGACAATTTTAATTTTATCAGTATTAACAGCTGATATCACCCTCTTCAAGTAGAATAGTACCCATACCTTGAAAATTTTTCCTTCTAAGAAGACTCTCGAGATACCACTTCCCCTCTAAAAGTAAAAAAAATATAAAAATTATATGTAAAATTCCCAAATCAAATTTTTCTTAAAAAATTTGTGATTATTGTGCATATGCTTATAGTATAAATCTCCATTATACTAGAGTTTTATCTTGCACTTGGTGAGTACATTTGTGGAGACTGGAACACTTGTTTGAATTGATTTATGGATTTTTTATTCTTGCTTCCAGGTGGTTTGTATGGTAGAGTTTTTATACCATAAATCACAGCCCCCATATTTGCTAAGTTACCCAATACTTCCTTTTAGTGTTTAAACAACACCTGTCTTACAACTAATTGGTGGTTTAAATTACAGAGCATTTTTTAACAAAATAAGAAAGACAATGAGGGTCCACCTAAATATTATGTCAATTAGATTTAAAAAACCTATTAATATTCTACACTTGTACTTGGTTTATTCCCTAGCTAAATGCAAAGCTCAGCCACAACTGCCTTAATGTTTATTATAAACTGTTCTTTTATTTTTTAACATCTTTATTGCAGTATAATTTCTTTACAGTGGTGTGTTAGTTTCTGCTGTATAACAAAGTGAATCAGCTATACATAAACATATATCCCCATATCTCCTTCCTGTTGTGTCTCCCTCCCACCCTCTCTATTCCACCCCTCTAGTTGGACACAAAGCACCGAGCTGATCTCCCTGTGCTATGTGGCTGCTTCCCACTAGCTCTCTATTTTACATTTGATAGTGTATATATGTCCATGCCATTCTCCCACTTCATCCCAGTTCACCTTTCCCCCACCCCATCCTCAAGTCCATTCTCTACATCTGCGTCTTTATTCCTGTCCTGCCTATAGGTTCATCGGAACCTTTTCTTTCTTTTTTTTTTTTTTAGATTCCGTATATATGTGTTAGCATATGGTATTTGTTTTTCTCTTTCTGACTTACTTCACTCTGCATGACAGACTCTAGATCCATCCACCTCACTACAAGTAACTCAATTTCATTCCTTTTTATGGCTGAGTAATATTCCATTGTATATATGTGCCACATCTTTATCCATTCATCTGTCAATGGACACTTAGGTTGCTTCCATGTCCTGACTATTGTAAATAGAGCTGCAATGAACGTTGTGGTACATGACTCCTGTTGAATTATGGTTTTCTCAGGGTATATGCACAGAAGTGGGATTGCTGTGTCATATGTTAGTTCTATTTTTAGTTTTCTAAGTAACCTCCATACTGTTCTCCATAGTGGCTGTATCAATTTACATTCCCACCAACAGTGCAAGAGCATTCCCTTTTCTCCACACCCTTTCCAACATGAAAGAATGTTCAACATCACTAATCATTAGAGAAATACAAATCAGAAAACTGATTTTTTAAAATAACCAAAATCACCTACTTTAGGATCTCCCATTTCCCTGTAAATAGTAAAAACAGCAGAGTTTGGATCTGCAGATGCAGACATCTACTCTCCAGTAGCTATGAGAAGTGGAATTAGCATCTATGAAATCTTAGATATAAATCCTGAGTTAACTATTCACTAACTGTGTGAATTTTGAGCAAACTATTTGTTGAAGTGTTACCCCACCTTAAAGAATGGTCGCAATAATTATTCCTGACAAAATAATTATGAAAAACAGCAACTATATATATATAATATAATATACAATATAATTTATATAAAATGCTGCCAAACCATATAATAGGAGCTCAGTAAATAGTAGATATAATAAATGATGTCTCTTCAAGTTCACTTTTTAAATGGCAGTGTTTTTTAGGAACCTAAGAGGTATAGCTATTATTTTTTCCAAAATATGAACTCAAGAATTTCCTATAAACTATGCTGTTGTTTTACAAACAATGGTATCATTTGACTGATTTTCTCCAAAGTCCAGGCCAATGTTGAAACAAAAGCTTATTAACATTGTGGTGGAAAGTAGGTGGGTGTTTTGTCTTACAGATTTGTCCAAATTCAAATAAAAATCTCAAAATACTGCCTTTATGTAGTAATATTGTCCCTGCTTTAATTTTCTTACTTTTTAAAACTATATATTATTTTTTCTCTATTTGATGCATCTTTGTAAGTTTTTTTTTTTTTTTTTTTTTTTTTTTTTTTTGCGATACGCGGGCCTCTCACTCTTGTGGCCTCTCCCGTTGTGGAGCACAGGTTCCGGACGCTCAGGCTTAGATGCCATGGCTCATGGGCCCAGCCGCTCTGCGGCATGTGGGATCTTCCCAGACCAGGGCACGAACCCGTGTCCCCTGCATTGGCAGGCGGACCCTCCTCAAACAGTGCACCACCAGGGAAGCCCCTTTGTAAGACAATTTAAATCTTTGTTGCAATGTCATTCATCAGTCAATCATTGTCACTCTTCTTGACTAAAACTAAAACCTTAAAATGTTCATCAGTAGTAATTTAAAACAGGAGAAGATACCTTAGTTGGTATTAGCTTTAAAATCACTCTGATAAATGTTCCCTCATATTTAAGGGAATTATGTGGTACACAGAATTCTAACGTGGCCCTCAAGATTCCTGTTCCTGACCACACACCTTATAAAATCCACTTGTTTGAGTGTGAGCCAAATCTGTGAATATAATTTGATAGGCACTCCTTGATTAGTTATAGTTATTTAGCAAAAGTGTTTGGTTAACTCCCATAACTATGTTACTGCAGACTATCAGAGTAGAGGAAGGCTCTCCCATGGCCTTGAAGAAGTAAGCTGTTATGCTGAAAGGGCTAGAAAGGGAGCCACATTGCAAGAGCCTAAGGGCAAGTCGAGAATGGTCTCTGACCAACAGCCAGCAAGGAAATGGAGACTGTAATCACCGCGCTCCAAAGAAGTGTTTATAATATCCTCCCAATAGGGTATAATTTAGAGAGCTAGTAAAAATGTTACAGGCCTATATGGCTTGTGGAGATTACTAAAGATAATCTGGCCCATATTCTCCTTCCTTTAGGAAACCTTAAACCTAAATCTTCCCAGAGAATTCTTATTTCTAAAAACACTCTGAGGTTCTATGACCTCAGTATAAATATATATTCAGGTTTTCCCTCTCTGAGAAATGTCCTCTTCATATCTACTCTAAATCACCCACACTTATTTAAGTTTATTAAGATTTTGATACAAACAGCTCATACAACTTAATATAAAAAAATAAAAATAAAAACAATCAAAAAATGGGTGGAAGACCTAAATAGACATTTTTCCAAAGAACACATATGTATGGCCAACAGGCACATGAAAAGACGCTTGATATCACTGATTATTAGAGGAATGTAAGTCAAAACTACAATGAGGTATTACCTCACACTGATCAGAATGGTCATCATTAAAAAGTCTAAAAATAATAAATGCTGGAGAGATAGTGTGGAGAAAAGGGAACCCTCCTACACTGTTGGTGGGAATGTAAATTTGTGCAGCCACTATGGAGAACAGTATGGAAGTTACTTAAAAACTAAAATTAGAGTTAACCTATGATACAGCACTCCCACTCCTGGGAATATTCTGGAGAAAACTCTAATTTGAAAAGATACATGCACCCCAGTGTTCATAGCAACATTATTTGCAATAGCTAAGACTTGGAAGCAACCCAAGTGTCCTTCAACAGATGCATGGATAAAGAAGATATGGTACATATATACAGTGGAATATTGTATATATAAGAAAGTGAAATGATGGTATTTGCAGCAACATGAGGGACCTAGAGATTATCATATTAAGTGAAGTAAGTCAGATAGAAAAAGACAAATACCATATAATATCACTTATATGTGGAATCTAAAAAAAATGATATAAATGAACTTATTTACAAAACAGAAGTAGACTCACAGACATAGAAAACAAATTTATGGTTACCAAAGGGGAAAGTTGGGGGAGAGATAAGTTAGGAGTTTGGGATTAACATATACACACCATTATATATAAGATAGATAAAAAAACAAGGACCTACTGTATAGCACAGGGAACTATATTCAATGCCTTGTAATAACCTACAATGGAAAAGAATCTGAAAAAAATATATATATATACCTGAATCACTTTACTGTGCATGTGGAACTAACACAATATTGTAAATTAACTATACTTCAATTAAAAAAAGAAAAAGACTTTGACATGAACCAGAACTAAATTATTCATATGTTTATGTTGAAGCATAATGCTATGTTCTGCTTCATATTTAAATCACATATAAATAGAATTCTATCTGTGGTAAATCATTTCATATTTTTGGTGTTGGAATGGTGGTCAGAGAACTGCAGTAGCTGTGACAAAGACTAGCCAAGTGTTCACCAATCCTGATTCCTCTCACTTTGGTTACAATTATAAGCCCCTTTTGCTCTTGGCTTGTGACTGTTTAGCAAGTTCCTGGCTAATGAAATTTGTGCAGAAGTGATAAAAGTCACTTCCAGGCCTGACCAAAAAAAAAAAAAAAAAAAGAAAAAAGAACTGTGACCTATCTTCCATGGTGTCTTTCTCCTTTTCCCCTTGACTGGAAACGAAGATTTCAAAATAATGAAGCAACACCATGGAAGGAATGCAGATACCTAAGTCACAGATTGGAAGACTGCATCAGGGTGGAATGCCTGATCTTCATTTATCTTTGATGTGAAAAAGGACACAAACCTTGTGGGGGGACACTGAGATTCGGGGTTTAAGCAAATTTACCCTGTCCTAAGAGTGTAGAGTTTCATTATGTTAAAAATTAATAGTTTATGCATTTGAGAGTGCATAATGAAATACAGTTATTTCCAGATTTTCACATCTGTAAAATTGATTGATTGAATCATTTCTTCAATCAGCCAACCAAATATTAATTAACATAGGCACCATTTATCAAAGACATTTTTTTTTTCTGGTACGCGGGCCTCTCACTGTTGTGGCCTCTCTCGTTGTGGGCCACAGGCTCCGGACGTGCAGGCTCAGGGATTATGGCTCACGGGCCCAGCTGCTTGGCGACATGTGGGATCTTCCCGGACCGGGGCACGAACCCGTGTCCCCTGCATCGTCAGGCGGACTCTCAACCACTGCGCCACCAGGGAAGCCCTATCAAAGACATTTTTGTTGACATATACAAAGTCTTGTGTTCAGCAAAGCTCAGCTTCTGATTTTGAGCACGGATGAAAACTATTTAATCCTACTCTCTGGAGTGCTTCTTTTTCTCCATTTGCCCCAGTCACAAAGCTTAGTATATTTTAAACAATATTATTTTAACCATTGAACACATGAGTGAGGATTAAGTAACCAGAAAACATCCCAAAAACGGAACTACGATTTTGGTTACTCATCACCATCTCTATCTCCGTAACGGAATCATCTGCCCACGAATGTCTCATTAAGTTTCCTTATTACAGCTCCTCTTATCCTGATAAACTCTGTGAATTCCAGAAATCAAAAATATGTCTATTAATTTGTTATTTGCTTAATGAATTGACTACCAAAGTAGTAAAAGTATTTCCATAAAGTGGATGGCTATTATATTTAATATCAAAAATAATATATGCTTATGGCAATGTCAAACAATGCAAAGGTATATGAAGAAACTTATCAAACTCTCTAACCTCCAAATGACAGGCTAAAAATTTAAATGTATCCTTCCACATCAGTCTCCATACTCATGAAAATGGTTTTAAACCCAACTAACATGTGGATCTTTTTATCCCTCACCGCAGCACATGCCTTTCATGGCCAGTGGTCCCTGTAGTCCATGGGAAACGTGCATTCATGAGAAGATGCTGTAGCACTTATTCCCTCACTTGGACAACTTCTTACCTCAACTACTTGAGTCTCTCTTCTCTTGGGTGTAAGAGCTTGTGCCAGTCCCATAGAAGTTTGAGTAACCAAGACATGTTGGCAATCACTGGACAGGTGTGGGGATAGGGTTTACACACAAGGAGGGGAGGAGAGTTTGTAGGTAATACTTCCCCCCTCTTCCTCCAGTGGGCCTTCTGAGGCACACTTCAGACAATTTCAGAGTGTCTCCAACAGAATTGAGACCAGTTGTCCTTTCCTTACCTGTAACAGAATCATTAATGGATCACATACCACACAATTTATGGATTTCTCTCCCTTCTCTGTCTCATTTTCCCTGCATCTTCATTTGTGTTTCCAAGGATCACCTCCCAAATGATCTACTTGCACTCAATTCTTTGTCTCTGAGTTTGTTCTGAAGGAGATCCAAATCAAGACGCCTACTCAATGTAATCATACTGTATACATTTTTCTAAGAATAGATTTTTTTATCATACCAACAAGATATTATAGATATATTTCTGGTTTTATACATACATACATACACACACACACACACACACACACACACACACACACATATATATATATATATATATATACACACACACACACATACACAGTATGTATAAATCTCAATCTGCAATTTGAGGGGTACATTAGATATCCTAATGTATATTTCTTTATGAAGGAATACAATCCTTAAAACATATAAAATTGATTTTATGTATGCATGTGTGTGTATATGTGTATGTATCCTTGTATATATATATGTATGCATATATGTATATATACACATATTTGTATAATTATATACTTTCTTATTTCAAGACCAACATATATTATTCTTGGAATATCTCCAAGAGTTGTAGTTTATCCTTCTCTTATGTTAAGCTCATGCCACTTTCTGAGGCTCTTAGTTAACAGAGGACATCCAGATTATCCACAGTCACCAGTCCATGTAGGTGAGCACCTGTTATCTACCTATTATACCTATTCCCTTGACTTACCAAGTTCTGTTCTGTTTTTCAGGCACACTTGGCCACAGACATTTGTTTTGAGACTCTCCATTGTCCCATTTAGCTTGGACACATCAACTATTTATTTTTATTTTCCAGAAATTTTGCCATCTGTCTATAGAACTGTCCAGATGCAGACCCAATTTCTTCAACTTTGGGAACCATGAGACTCTATTTCTTTTGATTATCCTGTACCACTTTTCTGTCTGGAAAGTGAGAACTTCAGTCTCACTTCTCTTTCAGCAGCACAGTCTCAAATACCCTCTTAATATTCCAATTTATATTAAATGTATCCAACCAATTAGCAAGACAACTGAAAAACATGTAGCTTGATTTGTTTTTGATTTTTAAGTATTTATTTTGCTACAATAAATATTTTGCACATACATTCATGCTAATTGGTAATTTTAGTGCTCTTAAATTCTTCTGTAGTTTCTCATAAATTAAATGCCCATGAAATATATTGAAATTGGTTACTATTAATCTGAAATTCTGATGTATGTATGAGGACAAGATTATGAATTTTCAAGGCATAATTCTTTTCTCCATAACCCTTTGTGGCACGGATATTGTTAGTTCATTTTTAGCTGAGAGGTATAGAATTTTGAGGGTCAATTTTTCGACAGAGTTCACTAAACTTTCTTCCCACCTTTCAAGAGCCCTAAGTTTTGCCTCTTGTATTCTCTGAAACTTCAGCTTTACTTAAGATCAGCATGCCCTCAGAGCATGCCCCAGCTTTGGAGTTTGTTTCCTTTCAGGATTTATGAAGCCATAGGTTTAAAAAAACATCTAACCTTGTGTAGGCCTTTAGCTGAAGGGTTTTTAAGATATCAGAACCTCCTTGTTTGTTAAAAAATGGAAGTGTTAAGTATAAAGTTTATTATTAAATATGGATTTTCTTTTGGGACTTTGACAGGGTGATTTGTTTCTGAGAAGAGGATTGTCAGTCAATCTTAATCCCAGAGAGAATAGAAAGGACTATACCTAGCAGAAGATAGCATGGAAATTTAGGTGATAGTGTAATTATTCAGAGCTGATATGCTTTCTTCTGAAGGCAGTCAATCCTCACTGACTGGAAAGGAGACCATGTTAAAAAGTTGAAGTTTCAGTCCCTAGAAAGGAGTACTTAATGCGTTGAATATTTTTCCTCCCAAATTCTTCTCCACCCAGAACTTCAGAATGTGACCTTATTTTGAAATAGGGTCTTTTCAACGTAATTAAGGTAAGAATCAAAGTGAGATCATACTGGATTAGAGCAGATGCTAAATCCAATTGGAATATCTTTAGAGGAGTCAGAAGAGGACCCTCAGCGATGCAGGGGAACAGGCCATCTGAAGATAAAGGCAGAGATTTCTCTCGTTCTGCCACAAGCCACCAGCTTTCCTCCCTAAAGCTTTTGAGGGAGCATGGCCCCTGCCAACACCCTGGTTTTGGCCTTTGGTTTCCTGAACTGTACTGTCAGAGAATATTTCTATAGTTTTGATATACCATGTCTGTGGTAATATGTAATGGCAGCTCTGGGGAATGATTACAAAGGGTCTGCAGCACCTGGTATATAAACAAGATCACTGACTAACACTCTAGATGTGAAAGCAAGATTCTTACATTGTGGAGGGAGAGAAAGTCAAGTAGTGTCAACTAAGGAGCAGCAAGTGCGTCAAGAAGGGAGTATGGATTTGCACTCAGGTTACCTGATTTGCCATCTGGCCTCACTAGGTGCTGGCTGTGTGGTTTTACTTCTCTGAACCCCGGTTTCCTAATCTCTTAAAATGAGGAAAATAAATGTGCCTATTTCATAAGTTGTAATAAGGATTAAGAAAAATAATGCAATTAAAGCACTTGACACAACAATGTCTGGTATATTTTAAGTATTATGTTTACAGCTACCAGGGTTGTGACAGCAACCATGATGGCTATGGTTGTATGGACTACTACTACTACTCTTTCTCATTCTTCTTATTGAGGGCTTACTATATGATTCACATGGTAACAAATGCTGGAGATAGAAAAGTAGACAGAAGAGAAAGTCAATTTCTGGTGTTCCTGATTTGATTTGATTTTTTAGATTTTTAAATTTTATTTTGTTTTTTTTTTGTTTGTTTTTTGTTGTGAGAGTGATATAATAGATAATAAATAAAATACTTTAGTGGAGAAAGGAAATAGGAAGTATTTCTTTCCTTTTGCTGAAGTGTTCCCTTGTACCTTGCACAAACCTTAGTAATTAGTTCCTCTTTAAAGAAACCTGGACTCCATCTTCATTTGAGGCCATTGAGCCCATGACTAGAGTATGTATACATCTAGCAAAAGAGCATTCTAAGCAGGAAAAACAGCAAGAACAAATCTGAGTAACTGCAGTGTGTCTTGTAAGGTCAACAAATGACCAAAAATAAATAAATAAATAAAATCTCTATGACAAAGGTGGAGTGAATGAGTGGAGGAGTAATAAGCATTAAAGTAAAAGAGGTGAGAGGTGCCACATCATGGAATGCATTGTGGGACAATGTAAGCAAACAACTTGGCTCCTATTCTGCTTGGAAAAGGGAAACCAGGGAAAGATTTTGAACACATGAGTGGCATAGTGTGAATTACTAGGAGGACTATTATAGCTTATCCTTTGAAAATAAATTAAATATGAGGAAGTTTAGAAATAGTAAAACCAGTCTGAGAGTCTACTGAAATAACCCAGGGGAGAAATAATAGTGATTGAATCAGGATGTTAGCAGTAGAGCTGGTTAAAAGGTAGTCAGATTTGACCGATATTTGATATTTTGAAGGCTGAGGCAACAGGTATTTCTGACACCGAACACGTGGTATGAGAGAGCTGTCAGGAATGACATGAGGCCATTTTACCTGAAGGAGTGAGAAGTCTAAGTTGTTTTTTCTGAGATGAAGTTGACGGTGAGGAGGAAAAACAGGAACTTGTTTTTCACACAATGATTTTGAGATGCCTACTAGACATCTGAGTGGTTATATTGATAAAGCAGTTGGCTGTATGGGTTTGCAGATATCGGGGATGAAACATAGATTTCAAAGTTTATTGGTAAAGAGACAGCATGAAAGTCCATGACACTGATAAAAATAACAAGGGAGAAAATAAATAATAAAAAGAGAAGCTACTCATAATCTTGCCTTTGGGGCAAACCATATTTTTAGAAAGCCAGAGTCTTCTTACTCAGAATATGTGTGCTATCCTTTGGACATGCCCTGGTCAGTCTACAGATACCGTTATTTTCCAATTCATTTCATACATTCAGGTATTCAGAATTAAGCTGCTTTCCTCCATTTTTGTAAACTCATTTTCAGATTATGTTTCTATAATGAGACCACATTACTCTGATGTTTATTTCACATACAGCCTTTTAAACTATGGTTAATTTCACAGGCACCTCATGCCAAAAGGAGACTGTATCCACCATGCTTTCATTGGTTTTCTATATAAACAGGTTTACGATTTATTCAGCATATAAATAGGTTACTTCCAAAGACAATTTTTAGAGATTTCTTGTGTTTAGATTCCCACTATGTTTGAAACTGTTGAAAACATCTGCTTATTTAGGTATTTAGAAATTAAAACTTTTGTTCATTTTGAACAGTTGCCAGGTGATGATGGACATAGTCTGTTTTAGTATATAACTGTTTTTTGTAAATAATTCATTTGTTATACAGTTTTTGTTTTTCTCAATAGATTCCATTCTTTCATATTTCTCTTTTATTGATGCTTTTTTTGTGTTCAGAGTTCTTTTTGCAATACTATTTTTGAAACTTGTTTTTAAACTTAACCTAAAATAGAGCTGATAACTCATGGAAAAATGCTGTGGAATGCTGGTAAAAATACTGCATTTTTAGAAAACCTAAGATCTAGTCCCAGCTAATTGCTTTGCAATTTATTAAATGTGTGATTAAAGTTTTACAGCTAAATGCTCTGAGCCTCAGTTTCTCCTTTTAAGAAAAATTGAATGCAATGATACTGTGAAGTTTGTTTCTGTTGTTCTTTCTCTGTTTCCACTTTCAATAAAAGTAAAATATCTAGTTATACATTCCTGATCCAAGAGCAAAAGGAGCCGATAATTGTAACCAAAGTGAGAGGAATCAGGATTGGTGAACACCTGGCTAGTCTTTGTCACAGCTACTGCAGTTCCCCTGACCACCATCCCAACACCAAAAATATGAAATGATTTACCACAGATAGAACTCTATCTATATGTGATTTAAATATGAATCAGAACATAGCATTATTCATCAACATAAACACATGATTTAGTTCCAGTTCATTCCAAAGTCTTTGTAAGTTGAAATAGGTGTGTTGTGATTTAGAGTAGACATGAAGAAGACATTTCTCAGAGAGGGAAAGTGTGCATATATATTTAAACTGAGGTCATAGAGCCTCAGGGTGTTTTTAGAAATAAGAGTCATCTGGGAAGATTTAGGTTTAAGTTTTCCTAAAGGAAGGAGAATATGGGCCAAATGACCTTTAATAATCTCCACTAGACATATAAGTCTGTGACATTTCTATTAGTCCTCTAAATTATATCCTATTAGAATGCTATTATAAACACTTTATGGTGTACGTGAAAAATGTTTAGAAGTTCTGCTTGCCATTCCTGAGAATTTCCTATATTCAGAGTACTCATTTCAGCTATTCTAAATTACCTTTCTAATTGCTTAAACGGTATAATAACAATAATAATAGTAATAATGATAATACAACTCTGGAATGTTGCCCTTGTCTTGGTCTCATTATGTAAAACTCTTAATCACCTATAATGAGTGTGTTGAAGTCTGTGGTAATAAACCTGTCACTGGAGGGGAAGTGGCTGTGGGGAACCTAGACTTCACAGCCTCATCTTTTTATTAAATTTTTAAGAAGTCAGTGTATCACGGATTATTCTCAAAGTTTCAGAATTAAAATAAACCACAATGATTTGGGAGTTGTGCATATACTTTTAAAATATTTACTTGCTTCTATGGCCAACTATTATAGTGATTCATGTTTTCTGAGTAAGACTCAACTCTAATTGTAAAGACAAATAAGTAAGTCAGTAGAAAAATTCATCTGGTAGACATCATTTTATCTTCTGAATTATGCATTCCCTCTTAATGTGTTTCTGTTTGGTCATGATCTTAGAATCCGTTTCTTCATTGCAAGGAAAAACTAAAGTCCTCCTAGCAACAGATGAGGATATCAGTTGCTCTACATCTTTGTCATCATTTGGAATTTTTTATCTTTTCCTTTTAGCCATTCTTCTGAATTTGTAGTAGTTAATCAAATATGGTTTTAGTTTGCATTTTCCTGAGTGAATGAAAGAAGTTGGGCACCTTTTTAATGTAATTAATGTCCCTTTTAATGATATGTGTGTGTTCAAATATTTTATTCATTTCCAAAGTGTGTGTTCTGTATTTTATTTAATAATTTTCAAAAAAGAGTTCATTTTAAACTCATTTACATAACAGTATTGTGAGTCATCACTTGATAGATGTCAGGTCAAGATTAGTAAAAACGTCTGAAACAGAGATGAAGTATGGGTGTTCTAAGCATTGAGGTGGCAGATGAGACCATGGAAATAAGTATAATACCGTAAGGGTAATACAGAGAATAAGGCAATAAACAGAGTTCTTAGGAACAACTGGGACAAGACAAAGGAAAATAAGAAAAGGGCCTACTAAGTCAACTAAGGATTTCCAGGTAAGGGAGGGTAGAGTCTGAGCCAGCTGCTTCACCAGTCTTCACATTCCTATTGAGTGACTGAGCTGAAGGTCCACAAAAATGCTCATGTTCACATGAAGCTGCCCCAACCCCAATCTCTACTATCCTTCAGCAAATGCAGGGGAACACATCAAACTGTGTGTACTTCTTCCAAACTCCTTCCTTTATCCTTGCTACCTCACTACTACTCACAAGTTCAAAATTATCATTTGCATTTAGGCACCAATGACATTATCTACCCTACTCTTTGTTCACAAGGTCACCATAGAAACTGCAATACTGCAAGTTATCTTGCATTATCTGAACTCTTACCCCCTAAATGGCTCAATCCTTGGATTTCTCTACATCCTCTTTGGAGATCTCCTCAAGTCCTATGACTTCAAATATCATATTCTGCATAATATTCTAATTATACTCAGGCATATCTCTAGCCATTCTCCTCTGATCAACTTCACACTTAAAATAGTTAGTAAGACAGCTGTTAGGACTTCACCATACAGGGTTCATTTTCCCACCAAAGATCTTGTAGATTGAGAGAGAGAACCTGAACTTTTTTCATAATGGCCTCTACTACTTACACTCACCTTCAATGTACATAACAGCTTCAGTGATTGTATTACTATGTAATTTATATTGTGGCATCTTGTGTTGAAATTCCTATTATCGTTTCCCATTTCACCAAAAGTAAAACCAAAAACTCTTACCATCTCTTCAATATTTTGATGACTCCCAGACCTGTCTCCTCTGATTCCATTACCCACGGCTCTTCTTGCCCAGCCTGTTGTAGATATAATGGCCTCCTTGATTTCTTTAAATGCCCAGTAGACTCCTGAGGTCTTTGTGGAATGGTAAATTGGACGTCTGGAATGCACTTTCCTCAGGAAATCTATAAATTTCACTTATGTTCTTTCTTCAGGTCTTTGGTCAAATGTCACCTCATCAGATCAATCTGTATTGATTATGCCAGTAAAATATCACTGTCCATTCTACTATCTCTCCAAATGGTTTTATACTTCTTTATGAAAGAAGTTTCTTCTTTAAATTATGAAAGAAGCCTGAGTTAAGGATTTTAATTCCAGGAAATCAGAGCAGGCATTTGTTATACTCATTTAAGGAAGATTCGAGAAAGACCTGAACTGAGGGAATGAAGAGCCATATGAAAGCCTCCTGGAGATGAGGGTTTAGTATAGGTAAAACTTTGAACTGGAATTAAAAAAAATACCTGACTACAGACATTATGTGAAAACCAAAGATGGAGGAAGGAGCTCAGGGTAATTGGGATGATTTAATGTGTTTTTATTTCAGAGAATGCATCAATAATTATTTCAGCAACAACAAATGAGAATTTGAAAAAAAGCAAGTTTGAGATGATGGGGGAGTATAGACTTTTGTGATACAAATTAAAAACAAAGAAGGTATTTTTTCCCTAGATAAGTTCAACTATTTAACATCACTAAATTATTTATTTCCAAAGAACTTGGAAATATCTAAGGAAAAGGGAAAGTGCCCTCATAGAAATAAAAATTTCTTTGATTTCAGGCACTACTATGTATTCTTATATAAAAACAGCTAAAAATAAGAAATCCATAGGAACTACAGATAGCACATCTTAAAGCAGATGAAACATGTTTTTACCCATGACATAGAAAAATCATATTCATCACTTATCAGTGTGTTCAAACATGGGTAAAATGTACCTTTTCAGTTGACAAGATTGTCAGGTATCATGGAATTAAAATTCACCTTGTCTTGGAGAAGGTGTAGCTCATAAACTCAGACTGCAAAATTTGAACAGAACTACACAAAAGTCTAAATGAACTTGAATTTACTGATGTATCTAAATACAATGTGGTATCCTGGATTACATACCAGGACAGAAAAATGGCATTAATGGAAAAACTAGTGAAATCTGAATAAATTCTCTTGTTTAGTTAATAGTATTATATTAATGTGAATTTCTTGGTATGGACAAATTACCATGAAATGTAAGATGTTAACATTAAGGAAACTGGGTTGAAGTGTATACCAGAATTTCTGTATTAAATTTACAATTTTTTTGCAAATATAAAATTACTCCAAAATAAAATGTTTAAAAAACTGATATATGAAATAGTTTCTCATTTTCAAATGTACAGTGATGTCATTCTTTTGATAAGATATAAATGTGGATTATAGCTTCAATTGTACTGTAGCATAACTCTTCAAAATGTGATCCAGGTCTTAGTGTTAATACTATAACTCATGCAAATCAAACAAACAAAACCAATTTATGACAAATTGCCAGTGCAAGAGCTTTTTTGTTTTGTTTTGTTTTCTGCCTACCTATTTGCCCTGGTCTCAACAGTGGTCACCAGTGAGCAGCTGAGGTGTAGCAGACTCATAGCAAGGCCTCCAAAAATCAAGACCTGAGTCTTCTGAGAGTTCTTATCTCATGCTGACTTATCACTAACAAGCTGTAAAAAAAAAAAAAAAATTTAGCCACATAAACAGAGTCCTTGAATGTTCATACGCCACTTGATTACTTACTTTCCACCCTTCAGGCAGGAGGTACCCAGACAGGAACAGTAGCCTGAGTCTCAAAACGTTGTCACAGTTCATATTTTATTAGTTTCCATCTCCATATCAGGATGACCCGGGGGTCATCCTAAAGTGATTTTGCATCTTCACATTTTTTTTTTCTACTCACTTGGCATAATATTAGAGGTGTTTTGCCCAGAGACCGTTAGCCTTTCCTTTTTTAAGAGTACTTAAAACTAAGTGCTGGTTCTCATAACTGATATACCTGTTCCCACACCATGGTTTGCTCACATAATTGCATTGAGAAATAATCAGCTAGAAAATGTCTTATTCCAGAATTAGAACTCATGTGTTTTACATTTTTGAATGAAAATAGTTGTTCCTAGAAAATGTTATTTAGAGGTAACTTTAGATAGTTAAATGTTGTATTATTTTACAAAGTCTTTCAGAGATAAAACATGGAATCAGTGTTTCTTTTGCTTTGAAAAGCTTCTTTCATCAGTGACATAGTGTTGTCTATGGAAACCATCCACTAAGATCTACTCTAAGAGACACCAAGAAATATATTTCAACAGTACTCTCAGCAGTAAAAACAAAACAAAACAAAATGAAAAAAACAGTTTTTGGATATTTGGAAAATAATGAATCTCTTTATAAAAGCTTATTTCCAGAACAAAAACACAACAAAAGATACATTTGAAAATAGTCTATTTTTTGTCTAGTGTCAAATTGTGAGTGTAAAAGTTTTATTTTTTAAAAAATTCTAAATTAACTTTATTGAGGTCACAACCATCTCCAGAATATTTCACAAGTCCTGATAAGTATGTTCTTGAGTAGCCATGCAGATATTAACTTTACTTCATGTGAATGAACTGCTGTATCATGCTATGTCTTCAGAGAACCAGAAGATGAAAACCCAACTGAATGTTAACATAATCTCATCACTTAAGCCATAAATTAGCAAGGGTTGGAATCATAAACAAAAGTTGTTACCAACATATCAAGATAATTGAAATAGACATTGTTATTCATTCATTTTATAAAAATCATAAAAAGTCTGAGTTTATAATAAAATAGCTTTACATAAAATAAAGAGTAATCATATAAAAATTAGCAACAGAGTTAAAAGCTAATAGAAAAATAGCAATTAACTGATAGCTAATTAGCTAATAGCAGAAGAGCTAATAGCTATGGATACACACAGGTGAATATAGTGTAATGCTACTTGATCCCTGTATATATTTTCACATTCTTTACCATTCTGTACAACAACTTTTTCTGGTTGTCACTTTAGCCTTTTATAAACTCAGCTTTGCTTAGTAATCCTTTTAATACTCTTATTTTCTGCTTTCATGCTAGTCACATGTCTTCTTCACTGATAACTTTTAAAAATCATTTGCTAACTCATTCATGTCATTTTTATTTCTATTCTTAAACTTACTTCAGAGAGGATTCAGTTTTTTGACTACAGAAGATTCATCTTAGTCACAGTGGACTAAGATGTGCATTAAAGATCATGGGTGACAACAAAGAACAGTGAAGTTCTTGGCTACAGTGACATTGCTTAGAAAGGAAGACCATGCTCTCCTTCAAAAAATTAACACTGTGGAACAGAAACCTGAGTTAATCTTGGGAAGTAGTAATACTAACTACCAAATTCCCTGAAAAGTTGTCAGAAAATTATTTGCTGCAACTCTGAGTGAATACTTATGTATATACATATACAGTATATGTTTGTATACAGATTCAAAAATGTATGCAGGGTTAAGTAGATAAATATTAAAGATTCTTATGGTCTGACATTCTGTCATAATTTAGCTACCTTCACTTGATAATGTTTACCAATGAAAATGTTTGACATTCATATTTTTACTTTATTTTAAACAAAGTATATCATTATTTAGGATGTGTTATATTTACTGCAAATTATTTTGCTCTCCTTTACCATACTACATTTCCTTTATAAATTAAACACTTGTGCAATCCTGAAACAGTAATTCCTGTACATTAGATAGATTTAATCTTATCAAACTCACTATAGCATAAAAATACTCTATATTTAATGTAACTGCTAATTACTATTGATTATATGAGATAGAATTCCATTCAAAAGTTTGATGTTATACCTGAAAATCAAGCAATTAGCATAGTGAATCTGATAGTTAATGACAATGATCAATCAATACACTCAAGAAATAATTTGGATTCTCTGCACCTCAGTATTTTTCAACTAGAAAATGGAAAGAATAGCTGCCTCATGTGTTGTGAGGGTTAAAAATATTATAGCCAAAAACATATTTACAGCAGCAACTAAAACAAAATAAACTACTAATAGCTGATTTCAGCATGTTTTAAATTTTAAGGCATTTTATAGAAGGCACGAAAGGCATTGACAATGACAAAAGAAGAAAAGAAAAAGGAGGAGGAGGAGAAGGAAATGACATGCATGAGGGAAAAAGGGGAAGATGTCAAAGAATACTCTCTCGAATGGAGTGACTTAAGGTTCTTGCAAAGTTCACCCTTACCCTTTTTTGTCCACTTTGTACTAGCAGTATGATTGTTTTAGAATTCAGATGTAAGCATTATACATATGTACCTAAACATTTTGTTGACACTGTGTCTTCTACAGAATTATGAACAATTTTTATTCTTGCATTGACACTTCACAGTCTAGGTGACTTAAGCGTAACTTATGCCACTATCAGTTGTAACCAAATGGTTCTTTTTTATTTTTGCCCAACAATATTTGCATATGAAAAGCAATCTTATTAGTATCAACTTTCATTATAATAAATAGTGAATCTCAACTAGAGAGTCATATCTCTAGGATATGAAATGCAGAGCTAGAGTGAGAGGCTTGTGAAATTTAAATAATCTACCAGAAGATTTTATTTACAAATATAAGAAAGAATCTCTACACTAAGTTTGAGAATAACCACTGTGGCACCATTGAAAAACCTGTGTAAGCATATGCTGTGCACTCTGATAATTTTGCTTTTAATCTGGTTAATCCATTGCCTGGAGTGGTTTCCCATCTTCTCTACATAGTGGTCCCTGGACCTGTGCAAAAATTACCTTTCACTTGAAAATAGGAAAACCCTGTAGGTATTACTCAATAGTAATTTTATCCTTTTCCACTGGTAGCAATTAATTCATTCTACTGTTATGTCACTTATTTCATTGTATGATAATTATTCCTTTATGTCTCTGTCTCCCAAATAAAATATAAGTCCCTCAAAGTCTGGTTTATCTTTATCTCTCAGAATATTGTATAGTGTCAGGTGCATAGTACATGGTGCATAGCAGTCATTTAAATGCAGAAGTAGAGTTTTACAACCTTTATTGCATTGCTTAAAACTCTAGGTCTCCATTTCAGATTTTAAGCCTCAGGTATGCTTTTCCAGAAGTGTAGCTCAAAATATAATTCCTGTGTAAACCTTTTTATATATATTTTTTTAAATTTTAGTGAAGTATAGTTGATTTACAATGTTGTGTTAATTTCTGCTGTACAGCAAAGTGACTCAGTTATTCATATATATGCTCTTTTTCATATTATTTTTCCATTGTGTTTTATCACAGGATATTGAATATAGATCCCTGTGCTATACAGTAGGACCCTGTTCTTTATCCATTTATATATAATCACTTGCATCTATTAATCCCAAATTCCCAATACCTCCCTCTGCCCCCTCAACTACCCTTGGCAACCACAATTCTGTTCTCTATGTCTGTGAGTCTGTTTCTGTTTCATAGACAGGTTCATTTGTGTTGTATTTTAAATTCCACTTATAAGTGATATCATATGGTATTTGCCTTTCTTTTTCTGACTTACTTCACTTAGTATGATAATCTCTATGTCCATCCATGTTGCTGCAAATGGCATTATTGAATTATTTTTTATGGGTGAGTATTATTCCACTGTATATATGTACCATATCTTCTTCATCTGTTGATGGACATTTACTTGTTTCCATGTCTTGGCTATTGTAAATAGTGCTGCCATGAATATAGGGGTGCATGTATCTCTTTGCATTACAGTTCTGTCTGGGTATATGACCAGGAGTGGAATTGCTGGATCATATATATGGGAGTTCTATTTTTAGTTTTTTTGAGGAACCGCCATACTGTTTCCCATAGCACTTGTACCTATTTAATTCCCACCAACAGTGTAGAAGTGTTCCCTTTTCTCCACACCCACTCTAGCATTTACTGTTTGTAGACTTTTTAATGATGGTCATTCTGACTGGTGTAAGGTGGTACCTCATTGTACTTTTGATTTGCATTTCTCTAGTAATTAACAAAGCTGAGCATCTTTTTTTTTTTTTTTTTGTGGTACACGGGCCTCTCACTGTTGTGGCCTCTCCCGTTGCAGAGCACAGGCTACGGACGGGCAGGCTCAGCAGCCATGGCTCACGGGTCCAGCCGCTGCGTGGCATGTGGAATCTTGCCAGACCGGGGCACGAACCCACATGCCCTAGCATCAGCAGGCAGACTCTCAACCACTGTGCCACCAGGGAAGCCCAAAGCTGAGCATCTTTTCATGGGCCTATTTGTCATCTGTATGTCTTCTTTGTAGAAATCTTTATGTAGGTCTTCTGCCAACTGTTTTGATTGGGTGGTTTGTTTTTTGTTATTGAATTATATGACCTATTTGTATATTTTAGAAATTAAGCCCTCATTGGTCACATCATTTTAGACCTTCTTTTAATAGTGGTTCTTTTTGAAATACATTATGGATGAATACGGTGGAGGAAGGAATTTTTGATGTTAATGCAAAGCAAAATTAAATTCTAAATAACAATCTTAGGAAAATTTAAGATTACAAAATAAACTTTCACAAGAATTCCATTCCCACATTTCTGTCTAATGTGGGGACCTGTGTGAACATTAATAACTTTCATCTATCTTTTTATGTTTTCAGTCACCATAATATATAAACTTTTATAATGGATTTACCATAAAGAAATCTCTCAAGATTTCAAAAATTATGGCTATTGTCTGTGTAATAGCCTCTTTAGCATCTGAAGCCCTTATTTAATAAATATTTTAATTTGTTGTCCTGAATAATAAATGATAAAGAAATTGTCATTCATTTATTTTGTAGGTATACATAATGTTTTTTTGTTTGTTTGTTTTTGTCAGTATCTAGAGTGTTTTGGAATTTAGGTAAAATAAGCAAATGGTTTTGATATTTTCTTTAAAATATGTGTATGAGTAATTTTTTAAAAATAATGTCACAATAAGTATATTAATGAAGAACATGTTTATATGCAGAGCAAATAGTTTTAATCAACATTTAAAACACTGGAAAAAATAAAATGTATTGACCTACATAATATTGTATGAAGACATAAAATATTACAGGGAAAGGCTATTCTATTTATTTTTTCCTGTGAATACATAGTATTGTTTTCCTTTCTAATTGATGCCCTTTTAATTTCCACCTATTTAGCTACTTTATCCTCTTGCTACCTATGTGTCTATCCATCTACTGTTCTTTCTATATTCACCAGTTTTATCTGAAGTCTGGAAAGTTTAAATAAAAGAGCAAACTTTAAAAAAAAAGGTTTTCTTTTAACTTGCACTATGAATTAAAGTATTTTTGCTATTCAAACTAGGATTCCCATGACATGATATTAATCATTAAATGAAAGGACAGTTTAGCTTAAGCTTCCTTTTAAATTAGAATTGAAAGTTGCCACACATACACACATAGCCTGTTTAAATTTTATACGTGAATATAGAGAAAGTGATTTGATATTTTTTTATGGAAAGAAATTATTCATTGCATATACTTACATCTAATTAATACCAATAAGGTTTTTTCAGATTTGCATATAAAGAGCTTGGAAGTCACTGCTCCATCTTAACTATAAATAAAAATCTGAGCAGAGTGAAAAAACAACAACTCTTCTTGGATCCATAGGAGGGGGGAGGACACAGGGCAAACTACTGTTCCCAAGATTGGAGAGACAGATGGCTGAATATGGGGGTTGTGCTCATAGGAACAGAGACGTACTGGCAGATACTTCTTGGGAACCAGGGCCAGAGTAGGAAACCTGAACTGCAAATGATGAATTGGTGGCAGTTTCACAGCCTGTACCATGTTCTATCTACCTATTACTTGATGCACATGTGTACAAGATTCACCCCAGATTCCTTGGCTTATGGTGCTGAATCCCATGACTCTCTCAGAGACACTTTTGCTCCTGGATGGATGCCAAATGTTAGTTGTTAAATTGGGAACAAAATGAAGGAAGTTTTATGTTACCAGAATACTGACGTCACTCCATACTCTTTCTTTCAGCTTTGTTTTGAACTGACCACATTAATGTTGGCATAATCCAAAAGGAAAAGAGAAATCATCTTTCTCATATCAGAAAAAATTTGGACTGCTAAAATTTTATTCAGTTTTTGGTGTTTAATATTTAGATACTTTACCATCCTATAAGTCTACTTGGTAATTTTTTTATTAAATATTTTTCTGTTTTGTCTTTGAAACTTCTATTGTATCCAAAAACTTGTAGCCCAACACTATTCATTGAAATGTTCCATGTGTTAACAAATGTTTATCCATTACTGGCAAATAGAAGCACTTCTCCCTTTACTCACGTAGCAATGCAAAATTACATATGACATTATTAATTTCCAGAATGTTAGAAACTATTAGAGGTCATAAATAAAGCCTACTAACTGCAAATCTAGTCACCTTAGGATGTGAATTCAGTGGGGAAACTGAACAAAGTACGTCTAGACATAAGTGGGAAAGGAAGTCCTAAGTGAAGAGGGAACATTTAAAAATATATAGTAGTGGGTAAATATAAGCTGAGTGAGAGGTACGCAAATCTGTGAATTTGGCTGGGGTCTGACATATGTGTAAAGACAGAGGGACAAAGGGATAAAGTGTAAGTTTGCATCAGAAAGCCACGGAAAGGAGTCTGAGAATTATTTAGCACACCTGAAGAGAACAAGGGAGCGACCTTTTATTTCCTAGAAATGTCTTGATTGTCCTCCTGAAAACATGAAAAATCTGTTTCAATAGAATGCCATTGGACTTGCTTTCACAAACAAAGGTATAATGAAGACAAGAAATAAGAGAAATAAAACTAACACAATACCTAACAAAACAATTCCTGACAAGTATAACCAAAGGACACAGCATTAGCTATTTTCCAGTAGGCGTCTTAATTTCATAATAACTGAGAAAACAAAGAAATGCCTGTGATATTCCTTTATTGAACATAAGCATAATCAAAAATAGAATCTTAATAAGTCTGAGACAATATTGCTCAGAGGCATAATTGGGGTGAAAAGTCAGAATTTAAACAATACTTTTAGGAATAAACTATAAGCATTAGCACACATCACAATAAGAAAGATAACATTGATTTAGCTAAGTATAAAGTAAGAATAAGAGATGCCATCAGAGTGATTCTTAGCTTTATGTAGTGCAAAAACATAAGCAATATATTATAAAGTTCATTTTGGCCTAAAGGTTATAGAACCAAAAAAATATGAAATCTGGGTATTTATTGAACTCTTTCTATGTTCCAGACAAAATATTAGATTTTCATTTGTTCTATACAAAAACATTCAATATAGATATCATAATCTCCACAGTCAAGTTCATGAATTTAATTGCCCAGGATCTCATAGCTGGGATTGTATGTATAAGAAATAGGTAAGAACACTTGCTTTCTCTGGCTCTAAATTCAATTTCACTATACCATGATAATATGTTATATTATAGTTTACTTGATATAAACTTCTAACTTCATCAGATAATTATAATAGCTATTTTATCTCCCGCACTTAGAATTTATGAAGTATTTTTAAAAATTATATTTGGCACTTACACCAATGAGGAAATGTTGGGAACAGTGAAATAATCAGAGAACAAATAACTTGACCAGTCACCAGTTTGAATCATATTTATTAAAATAAAATGTATTATGTCCAAGTATTAATTACTAACACTTTTGATGAACACTTATTCCTTCAGGCTGATTTAATGCATATGGAGTGAAGTAAATTAAACTGTTTCCCCAAAGCCATAAAGAGTTAATATACCTTTTCCATCTGCTAAGATTTATTGTCTATGACTACTATTTAATTGCTTAAGTGTGTTTTAAAACCAATGCATTCCAATAACTAACCATAAAAATTCACCCTCTAAATTATTTTACAAAGTGTCTTATTTCTAATTCCAGTATCTAATTAGGCAATAGAATTTAAAACTGGAGAGGGAGGTTGTTGGAGTGCAGAGAAGAGGGGCTACATCTCTGTTATTTGATTCATTGGCAGATTTTCTTTGTGTTACTTTGAAATCCCAGATAGTATATACTTATTATATTTAATTCTTTGTCATGAAATACACTAAGTGAGTTCAAAATGGTAAACGATGAAATCAACTCAGACACATATTCTTGTTTATTTCATCCCTGATGTTATCATTTTAACCTTTTCCAGTTGGCTGGGCCATGTCTGATTTGTGAACTCTTGAATCCCTGTTGCCTAGCAGAGTATCTGATACATAGCAAGAACTCAACAACTAAGTGCTGCAAGTAGGAATGCCTATTCAACTGACAGACTTAAAAAACATCCTATTTTATATTCATATACCAACCAGTCTTTATTAAATACATTTACATACAGCATGCAATGTTTTATACATACACATGTAATCTTACATGATGTACTAATATTGCAATAGTTATTATCATTCCAAGTTTTTCAATGGATATATATGCTGAAAGGAATTTGAGGGGTTGCTTAGTATCATACAGCCAGTGGGTAGCAAAAGCTGGAGTGAACTGGGAGTCCACTAATGTTCATATTTACAGAGCAATAAAGTCAATATATTGACTTTATTAAATTAAATGAATTAAATTAAAATTATTCATTAAAATTAATGAATAATGCTATGCTGCTTTTATTAACCTATTATAATGAACATATCATATAAAGAGTTAGTAGAATCTTATAAATTCATCACAAGTAAGCTGCATCTTCATAATCCTCATATGATGGTTTAGATTCTGTCTTGTGTTATAAAGTATAAAAAGGCCCATAATACATAAGGCAAATTATTACTGAATAAGGATTCAAAAGAATCCGCAAGCACAATTTTAATAACAACTATTTCTATGAAATTAGAAACATATTAGAGCTGATGATTCATATAATATAATTTATTAATAAAATAAGTAAATAGAAATCCTCCCAGAAAATATGGTGAAGACACTTATACTTTCTATGATGCTTTCTTAACTTGACCAAGGATTCAGTAAAATAAATCTTATACATTACTGTTTATGTTGAAAAGCTTTTACTTTCAGAAACACGTTAAGAAAATCACAGTTAGTGAAATAGTACTACATCATTTATTGACCATTCAAAAGCATAATAAGCACAAAGAGATACAGGGGTAGGGGCATTTCATTACTCTTTATTTAAGATATAAAAATGACTTTCATAGCCAGGACATGGAAGCAATCTAAGTGTCCATCCACAGATAAATGGATAAAGAAGATGTGGCACATATACGTGATGGAAAATTACATATGTATACATATAGCTGATTCACTTTGTTATACAGCAGAAACTAACACAACAATATATAGCAATTATATTCCAATAAAGACGTTAAAAAGAAATGACTTTCAACAGCATGTAATAATAGAATGCATGAGCTGAAGAGAACTCTATCTTATTTTTATTTGGGAATATATTAAATGAAGAAATAAATATATCCTTTCAATAGGTAGTAAATGTCACTCAGAGACCACAGAATTTTGCTAAATATTTCAATTTCTTTTTACCTAAACACTATTTTTCAAATCTTTGATCAACTGATTAACCCAAGAAATATTTGAGAAATACTGGAAAAATAGAGCATAACACTATTTCTACTAACGACCCAGGCCTTATCTCTACAGAATTCAAAATACATAATAGATTTTTACTTTTATATAATCCATTTGCAAAAGTTTCTGTGCAATAACTTACCCCATAGCAATAAATCTTTTTTACATGACTTTTCTTACCAGAGACAATGTAGTTTCAGCCATTTAAATAAAATTCTGAATTACTACATTAACATAAGTTCAAAAATACTGCATAAATGCCCCATAAGGAAATGGAGCATTGCATAGATTTTAAAATATGGAAGGTTGTTAATCTATGTCACATTTAAACCTGTATTAGTTTAAATAAGACCAGTGTCTTTGATAAGGATTTTAACTCTGGTAGAATTTTCAGTATCAAAAAGGATAATTAGTTTTATCTAACAGGTCAAAATGAAATCCCAGTCACACTGAGGCTGAAGAGATCACAGTGTTTGTTGTGGGGATATGGTGAACATAGTGATCAAGTTTTACTCAGTGTGTTTAAAATTCACTTCCTTTTTTTCTTATAAAGGTTATAGAAGGAGTCCTAAGTGGACCTGACAGTGCACTTTAGTATCGTATGGAATGGTGGAAGCCTGTTATTTTCAGTTAATTTGAATATAAAGCCTTGTCAAGAAGAATTTGTCAAGAACAGTTTCTGATAACAATACATTGATCTTTGTAAACAAGCCTACCTTTTCAGTAGTGATGTTTTCAGGGTAAATCTCTAGGTCGTATGAGCATTCTTCAAAACAGTTACAACATTGAAATAACAACAAAAACAAAAACAACAAAAGGGACCCCTACTTTTTCATAAACATGCACCAGATGAAGCGATCTAATAGACCCATCTCTGTTAATAAGCAGGTTGTTCTAAAGAAATAATGGTGCTGATAGTAAAAGAAGAAGTAGGCTGTTGCCTTAAGACTATAAGTCAGAATAAATAACAAAAATAATAGGTAATAGCTAAATTCATAAGCGCTAAGAATTTGAGATGAGGGAATATATTTAATTTAGAAAGTATACAAGTAGTCATTAAAAATTGTAGCATAGTCAGATAGAGAAAAACAAACATCATACGATATCACTAATATGTAGAATCTAAAAAACATGATACAAATTAATTTATTTACAAAACAGACTCACAGACTTAGAAAACACACTTACTGTTACCAAAAGGGAAAGGTGGGTGGGAGAGATAAATTAGGAATTTGGGATTAACATATACACGCACTATAATATATAAAATATATAACCAACAAGGGCCTATTGTATAGCTCAGGGAACTCTACTCAGTATTCTGTAATGACCTAAATGGGAAAAGAATCTAGAAAAGAATAGATATATGTATATGTATAACTGAATCACTTTGCTGTACACCTGAAACTGACACAACATTGTAAATCAACTATACTCCAATATAAAATAAAAATTAAAAAAATAAAAAAACTTAAAAAAATAAGAACTTCTTAAAAAAACGTGTAGCATAGTGAGAATAGGATTATCAAGAAGAACAGGGGAATCAGCTTTATATTGTTCATTAGCTTCAAAATCTTTGTGTGGATTTTGATCTACCATAAATCTCTCTTTTGGAACTTTGAGAAATCTCTTAATAGTTGCCAGTCTACAGTAGTAAATGACAAAAGAAGAGATT
The DNA here is from genome assembly GCF_003676395.1 of Aethalodelphis obliquidens. Classification (NCBI taxonomy): domain Eukaryota; kingdom Metazoa; phylum Chordata; class Mammalia; order Artiodactyla; family Delphinidae; genus Aethalodelphis; species Aethalodelphis obliquidens. Next base: position 85,613,063 of record NW_020837947.1, read on the forward strand.
TAGTAGCAAGTAAAAAAAATTATATTGCTAATTGTTTTGATTCAATACACACAAAATTTACTCAAGTTCATTAGGTCAATGATTATACAGGTGGGTGGCAGGAAAAATAATGAAAAAAGACCTTTGCATGTGTTTGGGTTGGGAACAAATGAGAAAGATTTCCAGATGGAAAATCATAGAAGAAAATAAAGAAAGCTGTTATGGGTTGAACTGTGCCCTCTCAAAATTTATGTGTTGAAGTCTAAGCCCCCTGTACCTCAGAATGTGATTCTTACTTGGAGATAGGTCACAAATTAAAATGAGGTCATTAGGGTGGGCCCTAATCCAATGTGATTGGTGTCTTTATAAAAAAGGGAAAGTTGGAGACGGACACAGACACAAGGAGAAGGCCACATGAAGATGAAGGCAAAGATCAGCGTGATGCTTTCACAAGCCAAGGAACTCCCAAGATTGCCAGAAGCTGGGGGAGAGACATGGATTAGATTATTTCTCACAACTCTCAGAAAGAACAAAACTTGCTAACAATTTAGTCTTGGACTTCTAGCATCCAGAAGCATTTGGAGATAAAACATTTCTGTTGTTTAAGACACTCATTTTGTGGTACTTTGTTCTGACAGCCTTAGCAAACTAATAACAGAAGCTGTATGCAGTGTAGCAAAGTAGAAAACAATCTCAAGTTTAATTAGCAAATAAACGTTCAGAATAAACCAGTTGTTTAAACCTTTCTCTGAAAGCAAGTAGGGATAATGTAATTTTAGAAAGGTAAGATTATTTTCTTCATTTTTCCTCAGATAATGTTAAACTATCCTATCGATTTTTTTCTCTGTTATTTGTTTGCTTTAGAGTGAGAAATGAGCCTTTGCTCTTGTCTCACAGAAAAGTCTTCCTCCTTTTTGAATATTTAAAAATGTTGCTTCCATTATCACGTCGTGTGGTCAATTTTAGTTTTTGAATTTTTACTTATGAAAATGGGCACATTTTAAACTTGCAATTTTTCTTCATTGTGTCAGAAAATTCACATATTGAAAAGGGCAAAAAATGTGAAAGTGCAGTTTAACAATTAATTATAAAGCAAACAGCTGTATAAAAACCCAAGTTATGACAAAGAAAATTCCCAGGACCTTGGATCCCCTGGTGTATCCTAACCTAGTCATAAATTTCACTCTTACCTTTAGAACCAGTCATTAACCCATTTTACGGTAATAGCTTCTTCACTTTTCTTTATTATTGCATGTCATGTATGCATTCCTAAGCAATACCATTAAGTATTGTTTGCTTTTGATTTTTATAAAAACATCCATTGTTTCATGTCTTACTTCTTTAACTCTTTTCTTTTTGTTTACAACAGCAATCCATTAATTCTAACTACACTACATCAATAATTATTTACTTATTTTACTCTGGATGGATATTTGTTGTTACCAGTTTGGGGCTATTAAGAGTAATGATGCTATGACCATTGTTTATACATCTCCTGTTGAACATGTGCACAAGATTTTCCAGGGAATATACTTATGTTGGAATTTCTGGGTCATACAATTTTCTTTCCAATCTCTACCCCTAGGAATACTGGAAACACCTTGCTCCACTCTGGGAATATATTAGTTTTTTTGGTACAGATTTCTTAACATATTTTAAGTGTCTTTATTACAGAATAGGAATAAAAATAATCCCTCAAATTTTCTAATAGTTATAAAATGAAACCACATTTCAATTTCACTAGTAACATTTTAATTGACAAATAATAATTTAAATAAGGAGAAGATGCTATTGGATTCAGTAATTATTGATAATTTTTCGACTCTCTTGGAACAAAGTCCTAAAAGGCAAAATTCTAAAATGAAGAGCAATCAATCCAGGACATCACCAAAGGAAAGTGGGGAAAGAATCTATTTTTGCACTTAATTCATTTCTGAAACTCTAAATCACATAAGCTTCAATTATTAAGTACTATATGGGTTAATGTTTTAAAATGAAGGATTTGCCTCTTAATGTGAACTTTTCAGTTCGTCATAAAGAGAAGAAGGTAATGTCTTTAGCATAGTTACTCCCAGAGAAACTAGTTCTCTTTTTGTACTGTCTGCTGGCACATACAAAAAAGAGATTTGGAAGAAAAAGTATTTCCTGCATGAAAACATGGCAGAATATCAATAGGTTGAAGTAATGAAGCTTCTCCTAAAGCACTGAATGTTCTACATGAGTCATTTTGCTGGAAATTAAAATATTTTATGTGGAATCTCTTAGGTTTTTTAATTCTCACTATAAAACTAAAAATGTATTAGTTTTATAAAAGTCACCTAAACATAATTGAAGTCAGTAACAACAGTAAAATATTCAAAAATATAATCATAAACATATTAGAAAAATAAAAGATTAAATGTAAAAAAATATTTTAAAAAACTTTAAAATTCTCTCCATGAGTTAATAATACTTTAAGTATGGAAAGATCAAAGAAAAATATTTCCTTAATTTTAACTAAAACTTTTCCATCCTTTAAACTACAAAGACTTATGACTATTGTATAGAAGGAAGTGATTTTTTGCATATCTAATGTTATGCTATATCCCTTTGAAAAATAACCTTATTAATGATATTTTATTAAATGAGATACAAGGAGAGATATATATATTTTTAATTTTAGTATTTCTAGATACCTAATAATTATTTATTTCATTTATTTTTCTGTTTTTGCTCATGTCGCTTTTATGCTTCCTTACCCTCTTCTTGAAAAATTGGTGACAAAGGGAGAAAGGAAGGTCCAGTGCTAAGATTCTGTGTCTAAGCTTGTGGTTATAACATGTTTTTGTTGACTTTGTGGTTCATCTAGTTCCCAAAAAACTTAAATCAGAGGTAACAGAATGTTTAAGGTGAGAAAAGAAGGCAGTCTGTCTAAAGATTTAGTAAGGGCAAATTATATTAGCTAGATAACAATTTCCAGCCCAATTAGTTGACAGATATCAATAGGCATGGCTGTCATGATAAAATATGTCTCAGTAGAGGCTGTCCAAGTTTATAGAAATAATTGTCTCATAGATTTGCATCTTGGTATGCATATGGTCTGTTTTGATGGATATGTCCCATTCAATTGGGAAGAGGAAAATGATAAATTATTGCTTATAGAATGTCAGTCACAAGCATACTAGGTAAAATTATGTTTGGAATCGTTTGGTCTATTAGACTTATATAACAAGGCAAGGAATATGTACTCTTGCTTTCCGTGATAATAGGATCAGTATTTGCACGTGTGGAAAGTAGATGTGAATGCAAATACTTAGCCCTATGAAAGAGCCTTCTTTTTTGTTCTGGTGGAAGAATAGATTGACTTTTTTAAAAAGCATTGACGTTGAAAGAAGTTCCTTTTGAAGTCTAGGGTGGAAAGCTAAAGGGTCCGTCCTTTAGTGATAACTCAAAGTATCCCCTTAAATATGAGGCAGATACAGGAATTTGGAGGAACCCTGAGGCTTCCATAAGAAAGAGAGTACATAACCGGCAATCAAATTAGGGTTGTGAGATTGTGCTATGGATTGAGTGAAAGAATGCCATAGTTTCCAGTGTCCTTGCAAGGATGGATAAATTATTAGAGGGTAAACAACTTGTGTGAGGGCAAGAGAGAAATAGTACAGTGTAAAGCTCATTAGGTACATCACGGTGGGGGAGAGAGAATCCTATTCGGAGGAGCAAAAGGGAAAGAAGGGGAAAGTATTGAGGGTAAGAATGTCTTAGATTTGAGGGAAAAAGAGCATTGGAGGAAGACAGATATGGCCTTTAAGTGATTAGGTAACTTCAGATAAGGCATATTAAGGTTGTGGAAGAGCTTGCTTGAAATTTGATTGGGAGAAGCTTGTTTTTTTTTTTTTTTTTTGCTTCATCATATCAAGTAAATAAAACAGGCCATTGTTTAGAGGGGATGATTCTGGACCCCTGATACTCAAGGGCTCTTCAAAGATGGAAAGCTTGGGGAAATTGCAAGAGTCCAAAAGTGACATTTGCAGTTCTAAATTGCCCTTAGTATTTTGAAGGTTTGGAATAGAATTAGTGCCATGGTGGTGACACATTGTCTGCTGGAAGGTAGAAGGAGGATGCTCAGTATCTGAGGTTTACTTATGAGAGAATAGGATCAGAGAGAGAAAGGAGCAAGGTAGGAGAAAGCAGTCTCCACCTGGGTCTCTCATACAGCCCTTGTTGAGAAGCTGAAAGACTTGCTCTGAGCAATCCCTGGACAAAGAGGAAGGAAAAACAGAAAAGCCTCACAAAAAATGGGGTGTTTCTGATTCTGATTCTGTCAGGGAGTATATCTCCAGTTAAAAGAGCCAAGAACACTTCCATCCAGGAAGTTCTGTCCTGAATAGAAAAGAGCCAGGAAGAGTCCTGCTCAACAGAAATAGTCGGGGATTAAATCTCCCCTCAAGAGAGCCAAGAGTAATTCCACCCAGGAAGCTTCTCAGTCAACATGAAAAAACCAGAGAAAGTCCTTTGCAAACAGAACCTAATGAGACAGAAAAGAACCAGGAAGAGCCTCATTTAGTGGAATTAAAGAAACTCCCTGTATCTGGTAAACTGGTACTGTTATAACTCAACAAAAACATGAACATGGGGTTACTAATTAAAATAATACCAAGTAAATGATGAGCAAAGATAATTGGAGACCGTGACCTTTAGTATGGATAACTCATATCTTAAAAACTTGCTTTCATTTTGTATGTTCATGAAATAGAGAAAAAGAAAACCCTCTGTTTCCCTTATCTAGATAAGTCTTTAATTATTTACCCCAATTTAAATGTACAAACAGTTTGCGAGTTAGACATCATCATTAATGTATAACAAGGAAGATCTCTATCTTTTGAGATATTAAATAGAAAACAAACATATATATATATATATATATATATATATATCTATATATATATCTCCTCCCTTTACCTCTTTCAATTGTGGAGACAAAAAAATTAGACCGTGTTTCAGTTCTCCAGAGGCTAAAACTGTATGCTCTCAAAGGCATATGGTTGAAGTAATTTTTATGCTGAATTTGGAAGCAATACAAATCTCTAAAACACTGGACCAAGAAAATTGGATATGGCCTAACAAGCAGATAGGACCCAAAGGTATTATTTACAGTATTTCCTAATATATGAACTATCCAAGCATTTGGCAATGATCAAATATTTTTGAAATGTATTTTGCTCGTTTAAAAGTATAAACAACTACTTAGGTAAATCTGCTCTCAAAGGTTCTATCTGCACAAAAATAAGCATTCACACAGAATTTTAAAGAAAATCTCCAACTCTTTTGAAATATATTTATAATTTCACATAGCAGTGTTTATGTATGGTTTTATCAAGCTTTGGAAGACAAAAATGTTATATAAGTTAAAGTTTCTTTCTTACTCTGCAATCTAAAATTGTGATTCATAGAGATTTTCCTGAAATAATCATTTCTTTCTCAATGTCACCCAATATGTTTTTCAATTAAATATAAGCCAAGATTCTACTATCCAGATACAACCTCAGCTATCTACATCTAACGACTATGTAGCATTTAATTCTCTATTTTTGAAACAAAGGAGCAAGTAATTCCATTATATTTTTTCTTTTTTGTGAGAATTACAACTTATTACAATATACAATTACAGTCTGGAAATAAATGGAAATTATACTTGTCTGAGTTGAATATTCACTGTGATATCTTATATCAAGTCTTTAGTTGAAAACAATAGACGCTTTACCTCTTTAAGTGTTTTATTTCTAATGCACTATTTTAACCAATGAACAATATTTAAACATACTTTGTTAAAAAACTAATGGCAATTTCTTGTAATATTTTGTCTTTTAGTGTGCTTTTTAATTAATGTGATAGAAATTGCACTGAAATAGACTAAGTGATTATAACTATGAGTTGTAAAATATTAATTATAATGTTAAAAATATATGAAGGTTAATTTAATATAAGGGCAGATCATAATCAATTTTATTTTCATCAGGTTGTTGTTATTGAGGGTTGAAGGACAAACTAAGGCAATGATTTTAAAGATCAGTTTCCCAAAATGCTGACCTTTAGCTTATCTATTGATATAGTTGCTCTCCATCTTGAAGAGAGATACTTCAAGCACAAGAAGAGTTTTATCTACACTTTAGGAAAAAAATAATTGAAAAAATAACACAAAATTCACCTGAGATCCACATACAATCAAACACAGATCTAAAATATGTCTCTGTTTCATGACACCATTCCCAAGACATTGCATCCAAGGCAAAAGAGATGGAACTTTACACTGTCTATTTTTATGAAACATTGTCTTCTCTTCCAAGTGGCCAACAATGTTCATTTAAACTACATTCCTCCAGGCAGAGATGATATGGACATAGGATAGTTAAGGGGAGACACAGTATAATTACTCTCTGACATTGGAGTTAGCTGGAGATGTCTCTAATAGTAAGGTGCCCTACATTTCAAGGACAGCTTTGATATTTGGAGGACTTATGTGTAAACTGGAAATGCACAGGCAGATTGCAGAAGAAATTTCTATTATATGGATGCAAGTTTCCTGAAATAGTTCTAAACCTATACTGTATGGTAACAGGGTAGGAAATCATACAAGCTACACATAAGCAGAGCAAAACAAAAAAGACAGGGTGCTACGATACAGTCAAAAAATTTAGCAAACACCCATTTATTCAAGACCAACCATTAGTCTTCAATAGATGGTATTTTTCTCTAAGATTGCTTTTTACTTTTAGTGTCAAATGACCTAAAACAAACCGACTACACAGTGATAAGATTCTCAATTTGTACTTAAGGTAGACCTGAATTTTTTATTTGCATCAATCTGTCCATGTTTTTAGTCTAATATTAGAATTATATAAGAGACCTAACAGATAAGCCAGTCTGAGACCCAAATAGTTTCCAATGTAGATGCCTCAGTGACTTGATGCTGTTTAAATCAATGTGATAGATTAGACATTAAAGGTGAGGATCAGTTTCAAGATGGCAAAGAACTATCTACCCAAATATTAAATTGTGTTTGTCAAATTTGGGGCATTGAACATGTTTTATATTGTAATTCTTTGAAATGTATTTGTTACACACTTCTTTGCTTTGCTGTGCTCTATATAACCTGTATCATCTTCTAACACCCAATATGACTTATATTTATTTTGTACATTATTGCTCACCAAATAGAATGTAAGTTTTTAGGGTGAAGAATTTTTGTCTCTTTTCTTAACTGATACATTGCCAGACTCTAGAATAGTATCTGGCACAAGGTAGACACTTAGTATCAAATGTGTCAAATAAAGGAGAGAGTGAATGTGAAGAGAGGAAAAGAACCTCTTCAAAATTCTTTTAGCTCTCACCTCAATATAATGTGTCAGAGTTTATGATCAGACACTAGGTTTTTTTCTTGAGTTTTGCAGGAGAGAAATGAAGTCTGATTTGTGGAAAGTTCAGGCATTAATTTTGACAATCCGTAATGCTTCCTGAATCTGCTCTTGATCTGTGGCTAGTTACACATATGTGTAATGTAGTGAAGAATCTCCTTACCTGCCAATTAACCATAATGCCTGTGGAATGTGTTCTGAGTTTTTGAAGGGCTGTGGTCATTGCCTGTGGAAGCATTTAATAGCATGGCACAATTATAGATACTAACAAAGTTACACCAGACAGATTTGGATCTTAGCTGCATCTGTAGCCCACAAAGCATCATCTTTATCCATGACAATCACTACTGGAAGTGGCCAGCAAGTTCTAGGCAAGACAATGTACACGTTCTTTTCACTGCTTCTCATATCAAAAGGGTTTATGCCTCAAGTAGATCTTGAAATCTGCTATCATGGAGCTCATTTCGTTAAGGATAAATAGGGTTGTCAATTTCTGCGGGAAAACTCTACTTTTAGGCTATTTGAAGGTTTTATTTTCCTGAGCTGTGTCTTCTGAATATCTTTCCACAGAGTAGTGACCCCATCATAGGTAATATTTATATATCTCTAAAGTAGACTTGATAGCTATTCTCTCTGCTTACCTTGTATATTTTTGCATAAGTCTGATTAATTCCCTTGGGAAATCGTTTCAGGGAGAGCAGCACAGAATCCTGTGTCCCATTGGGAATGGAGGGGTCAGGTGGACATTTGGAAAGCCTCCACTTCATCTGGGTGTGCCCAGTCCAATTTTCAATGGGTCAGAGGAGGTTTCAGTCAAGCAAAGGAGTAGATATCTCCTTTTCTTGAGGTCATGGTGTATAGGAAGAGAAATGAGCCAAGAAAGTATCCTGTGAACTGTCAGAAGTCATCTCTGTTCTTCCCCAAGGCTTCCAGTCTACTGCTCAGTTAAAAAAGAAAAGAAAAGTGATGTAGATGCCAAGCTGTAGAAAACGATGTTGCCTCTCAGAACTTTGTCAGACCTCCTTAGGCCTTCCTCAGATGAACTTGACCCTACACTAAAGAAGGAAAGAACTACGGCAAGGCCCTGTTCCATCCAAACTCTTTTGCTAGGCTCGTTTCCAATGGCCTCCTTAACTCACGAATCTGTCTGTACTTCTGCCTCTTGTCTAAATTGTTCTATTTAATTTGTTCCTTCCTGTTTGCATTTTCTTTGACTTTCCCACCTGCTTTCCTCTGGGCCAGTTGCCTGAACTGAGGTGTGCATACACCTTAGGGTAACTTCAAGAGACATACTGTCAAACAGAATTTTAAGAAAATAAATTTCTGGATACTCAACTTTAATTTGTAGTGTCTCCTGAACTTGAACTATATCAGAATTCTCCTGTTCTCAAGGCATCATGCAGATTCTTTTTTCCCATTCTCTTTCATAATCAATCTTCTCATCCTCTGTAAAAGAAATCATACCTCTATGCATCCTAAGTCTTACTATCATGTGTTGCTCTGGGCTGTTAATAAAATCTCAGGGTATTAAACAAAGGCAGAGTTCAAAATGGAAATATTCTGTTGGTGAACCCTTATTAATCAAGGCATCTGAACTTATTCTAGGGCTTCTTGCCTTTTCCTATTTTATACATTTTTGTGTTAAGGGCAAAATATGACACTAGAAACTAGCTAGTTTTACTTGTTTCTGAATATCTGTATTTCAGATATATTGCAAAAGGGTGCAGCAGGAGTGAAGGCAAACTTTCCTCTTCTATCCACCAACTATTACTAAAGACTATAACACTAGTAAGGGAATTTCATGATAGCACTGCCTGCAGCCCTGCAAATAAACACTGAAGGGGGGTAGTCTCTTTGCTTTATCCACGTTTAAAAAACAGCTGAAAATTAACACTTCTCTAGTAATCCTTATTCATTCTTCATTTTTACCATTCTATATAATAAGTCAGAACTATGTGTAAACTTTCATTTGCCCATGCTTTTTCTGGGTTTCATTTGCATATTTTCCTGCTTTGGAAGTGCAAGAAGTAAAAGTTTCTACATATACTTTCAGCAGACCAACATTATAATTTCACACACACACTTCTTTGTAGGGGGTCACCAAAGCTTGAGCTAGAAATGAATAAAAACATCAAAATACACTTTAGGCATCCTTTGTCTGTTATCTATTACAGAGTAATTCTTTTCCTTTTCCTCTGAGTTTTAGGAAGAAACATTTCCATTTATATTTCCAGCATTCCTAAACTCTGGAATAATGTCCATCTGTAACATCCTCTTTCTGCTTATACCTGTTCTGTCAGTGTGGTGGTCAGTTTGATGTGTCACCTTAGGTTGACATAGTACCCAGTTAAACAAACAAAAACTTATCTAGGTGTTGTTCTAAAGATACTTTGCAAATGTGAATAATATCTACGATCAGTTGACTTTAAGTAATGGAGATTATCCTCAATAATCTTGCAGGCTTGATCCAATCATCTGAAAGGCCTTAAGAGCAAAGCTGACAGTTCCCTGAGAAAGAAAATCCACTTGTGGACTGTAGCGTCAACTTATGCCCCTAAATTTCCAGCCCACCCTTCCCGTCACTCCACCCTCCAAATTTCAGACTCATCTAGCTGGTCCCACAGGCACACAAACCAACAAAATCTGTATCAGTTTTCTATGAATGCCTTAACAAATTATTACAAATGGGTGGCTCACAGCAACAGAAATTTGTTCTCTCACAGGTCTGAAGGCTGGAAGACAAAGATGTCAACAGGATGGCACTCCTTCCAGAGGCTAGAGCAGGAGAATCTGCTCCTATTCTCTTCCAGTACTGGTGGCTGCACACATTCTTTGGCTTGTGGCCACATTACCCCATCCTCTGCTTCTATTGTCCCATTGTCTCTTTCTCTTCCCTGTCTTCTCTGTGTGCCATCTCAAAACTCTTGCTGCTTCTCCCTTATAAGGATACATTTGATTGGATATACTGCCCATAGGGGTAATCCAGGATAAGTGCCTTCTCTAAATATCTTTAGCAAAATCACATGTTTTGACATATAAGTAAATATTCACTCTTTTTGCTATATAAGGTAGTATTCAGTTTCTGGAAATTAAGATGTGAAAGATTTGGGGAGTTGCTTTTTCTAGCTACCACACTCCATCCTTTTACTCCCCAGATTCACATCTATCCCAGATGCAAAATATATTTACTTCACTCCTACATATCCAAAGTCTGAAATGAGTACACTGTCAATTCAATATTAATATCCCATCTAAACATCATCTATTTAAAAGTCCCAAATCTCATCATCTAAATCATCTAAATTAGGTATAAGTGAGACTCTGCATATTATCCATCTTGGGGCAAAATCTCTCTCCTTTTCTGGACCTATGAAACTAGAACACAAATGATGTGTTCCTGAAATACAATGCTGAACAGACCTAGTATAACAGTTACAGACCTTCCAATTCCAAGAGAGAAAATGGAAGGCAGAAAGGAGTTACAAGTTCCAAACAATTTCAAAATCCAGCACGGCAAATCTGCTAGGTTTCCAGGACTGAGAATAGTCCAGCATGTCTTGCGGTTCAGCCCTCTGGTCCTGTGACTTGATTCCTGTGACATGAAGCTCACTCCTCTACACCCAGCATTCTGCCCTCAGAGTTATTCCTACAGTTTTTTGAATGGTAGCACATGTTTGCCTGTGAGTGGTTTTATCAGCCTGTTTCCTGCATAGAGAATTTTTGGAGTCCAGCAAACTTTTTCTTAACAGTTCCTTCTCAATTCACCCCTTTCTTCCTGCATTTTACCATGGGCAGCAATAATAAACCAGGCTGCACCTTAAACACTGCCTGGAACTCATCTCAGTTAAACATCTAAGTTCATCACTTACAAGTTTTGCTTTCCACACAAATAGAGGACACAGTTCAGCCAGTTTCCTGTCTCCATAAGACAAGGATTTTCCTTCCATTTCCAATAACATGTTTCTCATTTCCTCTGAGCTTCTACCAGAAGAGCCTTTCCATTCATATTTTTAGCAACATTTGTTTATGACTGTACATGCATCCCCTAAGATGATAGAAGGTTTGTGGACCATACTCTTCACTTCCTTCTGACCCCTGACCTATTATCTAATTACAAAGCCACTTCCATACTTTTAGGTTTTTGTCATGCCTCAGCAACCCACTTCTGGTACCAAAATCTGTATCAGTTTCCCAGGCCTGCCATTAAAAAATATATATATATCACTACCACTAAGCAGCTTAACATAATAGAAATTTTATCTCTCATAGTTCTGAAGACCAGAAGTACAAAATCAGGGTGTTGTCAGGACTGCACTCTACCATCAGGCTCTAGGGGAGATTCGGTTCCTTACTTCTTCTAGCTTCTCGTGACTACAGATGCTCTGTTTGCACAGTCCCTTTGTAATCTTCTATGTGTCTTTTCTTCTGTGTAATTGTTCCAAAACTCTTTGTGCCTCTCTCTTATAAGGACACATGTGAATACATTGAGTGCCCACCCAGATCATCCAGGATAACCATCTTTTCTAAAGATCCTTAACTTTATCACACCTTTTGCATAGATCATAAGGTAATATTCACTTCAAAAGATGGACTTTCAATTAAATTGACTCATTCATCAAAAAGAAACATTTTCCTAATAATTGTCCTGTTTCAAAAGGAACATTTCTTGTTTGTACTAATTCCCTTGAACCATCATTTGAACCATGGAAACAACTAGTTTCTCAAAGAAAATAAAGCAAACAAACTGGCAATGACTCTAACTTTCTATACCTTAAATTTTATTTCTATTTGAAAGAGAAAAAAATGAAAGAAGATTTTGGAGGCATTACATGTTTATTTCTTTCTCCCCTGATAGTCCCCCATCATTCCACAACTCACTGATGTATTACTTCTAGATCACTTAATTCTTTTGTTCAACTGCATACGTGGAGTCTAAACTGTGACATTTTATAAAACATTTTTTGTGGGGGTGAAGGCAAAATTACTTCTTCATAGAAAAAATGAACGTATATTTATTGTTTTTATTAAAAGGATATTTGCCCTTTTTCTTCCAGGGAATATTTTGAAACACACTTGAATATCATTTTTTAACAGAATAATACAATAAAATCTCCTTAGAGTATTGCAAAATAATTAAATGGAATGCTGAAAGTAAGATGAGACCAGAATTGAAATGTCATACCAATTACATGTCCAAAAATAATTTGAAGTGGTTTTATTTGCAAGTCACAAAACTTTACAAATCTTGCTTTAAGACTGTTATATTCTACTGTATGCAAACATTACTTTGTCAGACAATTGCTCATATACAGGGAAATAAATGCAATAAAACCAAGGATATCTGGGTTTTTTTATGTTTCTTACCTTTGTTTCTCATGAACCTTAATAAGTAATCTGAAAGATTCTTTCTTCTATTGTCGGAATGATTTTAGTAATTTAGTTAAGACAGTCTTTTTTTTTTCTTCCCCTAGACTCACACTAGCAGTTTCACTTGCTCAGACATTGTCTAAAGTAACCTTAGATGATGTAAAATATCTAAAAGATAAATACTAATTTTTATGTCAAATGTAAAACATGCAGTATAAAATTCTAAATTAGCTTTGCATGGTTTCAGTGATCTTCAAAATGTATAATTTAAATCAAGACCTTACATTTGTATGCTTGATAATAACCTGAAATCATCCTCATTTCTGACACAGCAGGTTTTTGATAGCTTTGTACAAAACAGAACATCATTACTTCAGGCAAGGTGACAAGGATAATCACTTTCTATAATTCATGTTTAATACCTGAATGCCAGGGAGGAATCATTATGTCCTTGGTCCAAAATTTTTAAGCACACTACATCATCTGCCCTCCAGGAAATATTGGTGAGAATAATGAGAGTGACTCCAGTTCAAAGAGACGCTATTAGATTTTTGTCAGCTTTTGAAAATGTTGTAATTCAAAGTAATACTTGAATGGTTAACATGCAATAAAGAGTTTATAGCTTCCTTATGGTACTAACTCTCTTCAGAAGTCTAGAAGTCTAATGAAATCACTTTATCTGCACCTTTTGTCAAATAAAGTGGTATCTCAGGAAGAAGAAGTTGGAAACATTTAGAATATGAAATACACTTATGTTCTTGCTTAAAAACTTGATTGAAAACTATGAGTGTTTTTGTGTGTTTGTTTTCCTTAAAGTCCAATTGTTCCTGTTATAACTGGAGATCTTTTGTCTCAAATGAAATAATTTAAATCAATGTGCTTTATTAGTAAAGTTAAAAATAAGGACGCTTTCATGCATAATACGATCTTGGGTTTTCTTCTTTAACTTGTAAATACAATAACTTGCATTTGTATATATCCTGCTCTCACCACATACATGCTGCATCTCAGTCTTTTCATGTAAATATGTTCAAGCAAATGGAATATGTGTTTTATTTTTAACATATTTTTATCACATTTTCCTTCTTCTTTTCCTGCTATTTCCAAAGAAAGAAAATCATTATTCTTTTTTTTTTTTTTGGGGAATTGATAGTTCAATTTTATTTATTTATTTATTTATATATTTGGCTGTGTTGGGTCTTCGTTTCTGTGCGAGGGCTTTCTCTAGTTGCGGCGAGTGGGGGCTACTCTTCATTGCGGTGCGCGGGCCTCTCACTGTCGTGACCTCTCTTGTTGCGGAGCACAGGCTCCAGACACGCAGGCTCAGTAGTTGTGGCTCACGGGCCCAGTTGCTCCGTGGCATGTGGGATCTTCCCAGAACAGGGCTCGAACCCAGGTCGTCTGCATTGGCAGGCAGATTCTCAACCACTGCGCCACCAGGGAAGCCCAAAATCATTATTCTTTTATGTATGTACTGAGAATTTCTTTTCATTTAAAACCTTGTAGATCATGTAGTCCTAACTGAGCAATTATATTGCTGAAAATGATTTTTAGAATATTATCAGATTTCTTTAGAACTACATTATTTTTATTATTTTTCAGCTTATTAATGCTTATCTCTAGGCATTTCTCCTCTTGCAAACTCTTTTAAAGTTCTGACATTTGAGTCCCATATTGACCATAAGTGTGCCAGACTATTGGTGGAGAGAGATATATTAAAATTGGTATGCCCAGGATAAGGCTTACTGAGAAACTGAGAAGTGACAAGTCTACAGAAGGTGGAAGATAAACCATGCAGATATTGGTAAACAGCATTTCAGGTGGAGGGAAGAGCCAATTCAAAGCCTTGAAGCAATAGAGAGCCTGCTTTCTTATTGCAAGTTAGAGGTCAGTGTGATTGTCATAGGATGAGCAGGGTAAGGCAGTGGTGAGATTAGGTGGATGACATCAAAGAGGGAAGTTCATGTAGGGCCTCATAGGACCACATGAGGAGATAGATCATCATGTAACCAATATTTTCCCATATGATTTGAGGCCTTTGATTCAGGGAGTCTGATTGAAAGTGTACATTTACCTCATTTCTAAATCAACTTCTATTAGACTGAAAGAAGGAACATATGCATTAGAAAATCCCTAAAGAAGCACTAGAAAAGGAGCAAAATAACACTTTAGTCATACAGAAATTTCGGAAGATATGCATTGAATGAGATCAGCTTGACTGTGAAAACCATTAGTAATAAGAAACTCACAAGCTCCTTCAGACAAAATAAAAGATCTCAGAAAAGACAAGAGAATTTTCTTTGTTTTTTTTGTTTTAGTTAAAGAGAGGATGGAAGAATGACAACATTTATAAATAATGGCCAATAAATGCTCCCTTCTCTCAGTAGAGCTGATGTGTGCATACACCTCCAGAGTAAAGCCACTGTCCAGCTCGCTGCAGTGGGGATGCCTAGAGTGTGTGGTCCAGACTATGCATCTTCTAGGTGTCCAGCAACCATTTTAAATGCTCAGGGGACAGGAGAAGTTAGGCAGAAAAAATTATAGTTGTGACTTGAGATCTCCATGGATCTTAACTGTAGTAGAGCAAAATTAATAGGAAATGTTTCACATAAGACCTTTATAACAGCATTGTATATGATACAATAGCAAAAGTGAATACTATATATTTGACATCATAATGAATATGAATGACTATATATTTATATATGTGTAATACAAATCTGGTTAAAATAGATATTTATGGATATTGATAACTTTATTATCAGCAAAAAATGTACATGCTTTTCAAATGTCAATAGAATGCATTTAACAATTGTCTTATAATATATAGACACACATATATATGTCCCCATATATCTTCCCTCTTGCGTCCCCTTCCTCCCACCCTCCCTAACCCAACCCTCTAGGTGGTCACAAAGCACTGAGCTGATCTCCCTGTGCTATGCGGCTGCTTCCCACTAGCTATCTATTTTACGTTTGGTAGTGTATATACATCCATGCCACTGTCTCTCTTTATCCCAGCTTACCCTTCCCCCTCCCTGTATCCTCAAGTCCATTCTCTAGTAGGTCTGCATCTTTATTCCCATCTTGCCCCTAGGTTCTTCTGATTATTTTTTTTCTTTTTAGATTCCATATATATATGTGTTAGCATATGGTATTTGTTTTTCTCTTTCTGACTTAATTCACTCTGTATGACAGTCTCTAAGTCTATCCACATCACTACAAATAACTCAGTTTCATTCCTTTTCAAGGCTGAGTAATATTCCATTGTATATATGTGCCACATCTTCTTTATCTATTCATCTGTTGATGGACACTTAGGTTGCTTCCATGTCCTGGCTATTGTAAATGGAGTTGCAATGAACATTTTTGTACATGACTCTTTTTGAATTATGGTATATGCCCAGCAGTGGGATTCCTGGGTCGTATGGTAGTTGTTGTTTTTAGTTTTTTAAGGAACCTCCACACTGTTCACCATAGTGGCTGTATCAATTTATATTCCCATGAAAAGTGCAAGACGGTTCCCTTTTCTCCACACCCTCTCCAACATTCATTGTTTGTAGATTTTTTGATGATGGCCTTTCTGACCTGTGTGAGATGATATCTCATTATAGCTTTGATTTGCATTTCTCTAATGATTAATGATGTTGAGCATCCTTTCATGTGCCTTTTGGCCAGTTGTACATCTTCTCTGGACAAATGTCTATTTAGGTCTTCTGCCCATTTTTGGCTTCATTTGTTTGTTTATTTGATATTAAGCTGCATGAGTTGCTTGTATGATTTGGTGATTAATCATTTGTCAGTTGCATAATTTGCAATTATTTTCTCCCATTCTGAGGGTTGTCTTTTTGTCTTGTTTATGATTTCCTTTGCTGTGCAAAAGTTTTAAGTTTCATTAGGTCCCATTTGTTTATTTTTGTTTTTATTTCCATTTCTCAAGGAGGTGGGTAAAAAAGGACCTTGCTGTGATTTATGTAATCGAGTGTTCTGCCCATGTTTTCCTCTAAGGGTTTGATGGTGTCTGGCCTTACATTTAGGTTTTTAATCCATTTTGAGTTTATTTTTGTGTATGGTGTTAGGGAGTGTTCTAATTTCATTCTTTTACATGTAGCTGTCCAGTTTTCCAGCACCACATATTGAAGAGGCTGTCTTTTCTCCACTGTATATTCTTGCCTCCTTTATCAAAGATAAGGTGACCATATGTGCATGGGTTTATCTCCGGGTTTTCTATCTTGTTCCATTGATCTATATTTCTGTTTTGGTGCCAGTACCATCCTGTCTAGATTACTGTAGCTTTGTAGTATAGTCTGAAGTAGGTAGCTTGATTTCTCTATCTCCGTTTTTCTTTCTCAAGATTGCTTTAGCTATTTGGGATCTTTTGTGTTTCCATACAAATTGTGAATTTTTTTTCTCTAGTTCTGTGAAAAATGCCAGTAGTAGTTTGATAGAGATTGCATTGAATCTGTAGATTGCTTTGGTTAGTAGAGTCTTTTTCACAAGGTTGATTCTTCCAATCCAAGAACATGGTATATCTCTCCATCTATTTGTATCATCTTTAATTTCTTTCATCACTGACTTATAATTTTTACATACAGGTCTTTTGTCTCCTTAGGTAGGTTTATTCCTAGATATTTTGGTTGCAATGGTAAATGGGAGTGTCTTCTTAATTTCACTTTCAGATTTTTCATCATTAGTGTATAGGAATACAAGAGATTTCTGTGCATTAATTTTGTATCCTGCTTCTTTACCAAATTCATTGATTAGCTCTACTAGTGTTTTGGTAGCATCTTTAGGATTCTCTATGTAGAGTATCATGTCATCCACAAATAGTGACAGCTTTATTTCTTCTTTTCCAATTAGGATTCCTGTTATTTCTTTTACTTCTCTGATTACTGTGGCTAAAACTTCCAAAACTATGTTGAATAATAGTGGTGAGAATGGGCAACTTGTCTTTTTCCTGATCTTAGTGGAAATGATTTCAGTTTTTCACCACTGAGGACGATGTTGGCTGTGGGTTTTTCGTATATGGCCTCTACTATGTTTAGGAAAGTTCCCTCTATGCCTACTTTCTGCAGGGTTTTTAGCATAAATAGGCATTGAATTTTGTTGAAAGCTTTCTCTGCATCTATTGAGATGATCATATTGTTTTTCTTCTTCAATTTGTTAATATGGTTTATCACATTGATTGATTTGCATATATTGAAGAATCCTGGCATTCCTGAGATAAACCCCACCTGACCATAGAGTATGATCCTTTTAATGTGCTGTTGGATTCTGTTTGCTAGTATTTTGTTGAGGAATTTTGCATCTGTGTTCATCAGTCATATTGGCCTATAGTTTTCTTTCTTTGTGACATCTTTGCCTGATTTTGGTATCAGGGTGATGTTGGCCTCTTAGAATGAGTTTGGGAGTGTTCCTCACTCTGCTGTATTTGGGAAGATTTTGAGAAGGATAGGTGTTATCTTTTCTCTAAATGTTTGATAGAAATTGCCTGTGAAGCCATCTGGTCCTGGACTTTTGTTTGTTGGAAAATTTTTAGTCACATTTTCAATTTCAGTGCTTCTGATTGGTCTGTTCATATTTCTATTTCTTCCTGATTCAGTTTTGGAAGGTTGTGCATTTGTAAGAATTTGTCCATTTCTTCCAGGTTGTTCATTTTATTGGCATAGAGTTGCTTGTAGTAATCTCTCATGATCCTTTGTATTTCTGCAGTGTCAATAGTTACTTCTTTTTCATTTCTAATTCTATTGATTTGAGTCTTCTCCCTTTTTTTCTTGATAAGTCTGGCTAATGGTTGATCAATTTTGTTTATCTTCTCAAAGAAAGAGCTTTTAGTTTTATTGATCTTTGTTATCATTTTCTTCATTTATTTCTGATCTTATCTTTATGATTTATTTCCTTCTGCAAACTTTGGGGGTTTTTCGTTCTTCTTTCTCAAATTGCTTTAGGTGTAGGTTTACATTGTTTATTTTAGATGTTTCTTGTTTCTTAATGTAGGCTTGTATAGCTATAAACTTCCCTCTTTAAACTGCTTTTGCTGCATCCCATAGATTTTGGATCATTGTGTTTTCATGTCGTTTGTTTCTAGGTATTTTTTGATTTCCTCTTTGATTTCTTCAGTGATCTCTTGGTTATTAAGTAATGTGTTGTTTAGCCTCCATGTGTTTGTATTTCTTACAGATTTTTCCTGTAATTGATATCTAGTCTCAAAGCACTGTTGTCGGAAAATATATTTTATATGACTTCAATTTTCTTAAGTTTACCATGTCTTGATTTGTGACCCAGGTTATGATCTATCCTGGAGAATGTTCCATGAGCACTTGAGAAGAATGTGTATTTTGTGGTTTATGGATGGAATGTCCTATAAATATCAATTAAGTCCATCTTGTTTAGTGTATCATTTAAAGTTTGTGTTTCCTTATTTATTTTCATTTTGGATTATCTGTCCACTGGTGGAAGCTGGGTGTTAAAGTCCCCTACTATGATTGTGGTTCTGTTGATTTCCCCTTTTATGGCTGTTAGTATTTGCCTTATGTATTGAGGTGTTACCCTGTTGGGTCTATAAATATTTACAATTGTTATGTCTTCTTCTTGGATAGATTCCTTGATCATTATGTAGTGTCCTTCTTTGTCTCTTGCAAGAGTCTTTGTTTTAAAGTCTATTTTGTCTGATATGAGATTTGCTATTACAGCTTTCTTTTGGTTTCCATTTGCATGGAATAACTTTTTCCATCCCCTCACTTTCAGTATGTATGTGTCTCTAGGTTTGAAGTGGGTCTCTTGTATACAGCATATATACAGGTCTTCTTTTTGTATCCATTCAGCCAGTCTATGTCTTTCGGTTGGAGCATTTAATCCATTTACATTTAAGGTAATTATGGATATGTATGTTCCTATTACCATTTTCTTAATTTTTTGGGGTTTATTATTGTAGGTCTTTCCCTTCTTTTGTGTTTCCTGCCTAGAGAAGTTCCTTTAGCATTTGTTGTAAAGCTGTTTTGGTGGTGATGTATCTCTTAGATTTTGCTTGTTTGTAAAGATTTTAATTTCTCTGTCCTATCTGAATGAGATCCTTGCTGGGTAGAGTAATTTTGGTTGTAGGTTTTTCTCTTTCATCACTTTAAATATGTCCTGTCACTCCCTTCTGTCTTTCAGAGTTTTGCTGAAAGATAAGTTGTTAACCTTATGGGGATTCCCTTGTGTGTTACTTGTTGTTTTTCCCTTGCTGCTTTTAATACTTGTTCTTTGTATTGAATTTTTGATAGTTTGATTAATATATACCTTGGCATGTTTCTCCTTGGATTTATCCTGTATGGGACTCTCTGTGCTTCTTGGACTTGATTAACTACTTCCTTTACCATATTAGGGAAATTTTCAACTACAATCGCTTCAAATATTTTCTCAGTCACTTTCTTTCTCTGTTCTTCTTCTGGGACCCCTGTAATTCGAATGTTGGTGAGTTTAATGTTGATCCAGAGGTCTCTGAGACTGTCCTCAATTCTTTTCAGTCTTTTTTCTTTATTCTGCTCTGCAGTAGTTATTTTCACTATTTTATCTTCCGGGTCACTTATCCGTTCTCTGCCTCAGTTATTCTGCTATTGATCCCATCTAGAGTATTTTTAATTTCATTTATTGTGTTGTTCACCATTGTTTGTTTCATTTTCAGTTCTTCTATGTCCTTGTTAAATGTTTCTTGCATTTTGTCTATTCTATTTCCAAGAGTTTGGATCATCTTTACTATCATTTTTCTGAATTCTTTTTCAGGTAAACTGCCTATTTCCTCTTCGTTTGTTAGGTCTGGTGGGATTTTATCTTGCTCCTTCATCTGCTGTGTGTTTTTCTTTCTTCTTATTTTGCTTATCTTACTGTGTTTGGGATCTCCTTTTTGCAGGCTGCAGGTTCGTAGTTCCCATTGTTTTTGGTGTCTGTCCCCAATGGCTAAGGTTGGTTCAGTGGGTTGTGTAGGCTTCCTGGTGGAGGGGACTAGTGCTTGTGTTCTGCTGGATGAGGCTGGATCTTGTCTTTCTGGTGGGCAGGTCCATGTCTGGTGGTGTATTTTGGTGTGTCTCTAGGCTTATTATTATTTTAGGCAGCCTCTCTGCTAATGGGTGGGGTTGTGTTCCTTTCTTGCTAGTTGTTTGGCATAGGGTGTCCTGCACTGTAGCTTGGTGGTCATTGAGTGGAGCTGGGCCCTGGTGTTGAGATGGAGATCTCTGGGAGATTTTCACTGGTTGATATTACGTGGAGCTGGGAAGTATCTTGGGGACCAGTGTCATGAACTTGGCTCTCCCACCTCAATGGCACAGCCCTGATTCCTAGTGAGAGCACTAAGAACCTGTCCTCCACACAGCTCAGAAGAAAAGGGAGAACAAAGAAAGAAAGAAGAATATAAAATAAAAAAGTAAAATAAAGTTATTAAAATAAAAAATAATTATTATAAAAAAATTATGTAATAAAAAAAATGGACAGACAGAACCCTAGGACAAATGGTAAAAGCAAAGCTATACAGGCACAATCACACACAGAAGCATACACATACATACTCACAAAAAGAGAAAAAGAAAAAAATATATATATATATATATAGTTGTTCCCAAAGTCCACCTCCTCAATTTGTGATTAGTCGTTGCTTAGTCAGGTATTCCACAGATGCAGGGTACATCAAGTTGATTGTGGAGGTTTAATTTACTGCTCCTGAGGCTGCTGGGAGAAATTTCCCTTTCTCTTCTTTGTTCGTACAGCTCCCGGTGTTTTGCTTTGGATTTGGTCCTGCTTCTGTGTGTAGGTCGCCTGAGGGCTTCTGTTCTTTGCTCAGACAGGATGGGGTTAAAGGAGCAGCTGATTGGGGGCTCTGGCTCACTCAGGCCACGGAGAGAGCGGGGTATGGATGCTGGGTGAGCCTTCGGCGGCAGAGGCTAGAGTGAATTTGCACCATCCCGAGGCATGCCATGAATTCCCCTGGGGAAGTTGTCCCTGGATCACGGGACCCTGGCAGTGGCGGGCTGCACAGGCTCCTGGGAGGGCAGGTGTGGAGAGTGACCTGTGCTTGCACACAGGCTTCTTGGTAGTGGTGGCAGCGACCTTAGCGTCTGGTGCCCAGCTCTGTGGTCCATGCTGATAGCCGCGGCTCGTGCCCGTCTCTGGAGCTCCTTTAAGCAGCGCTCTTAATCCCCTCTCCTCGGGCACCAGGAAACAAAGAAGCAAGAATAAGTCTCTTGTCTCTTCAGCAGCTCCAGACTTTTCCTGGACTCCCTCCCGGCTAGCTGTGGCGCCCTAGTCCCTTCATGCTCTGTTCTTGCCGCCAACCCCAGTCCTCTCCCTGGGATCCAACTGAAGCCCAAGCCTTAGCTCCCAGCCCCCGCCTGCTCCAGTGGGTGAGCAGAGAAGCCTCTCGGGCTGGTGAGTGCCGGTTGACACCGCTCTTCTGTGCAGGAATCCCTCTGCTTTGCCCTCCGCACACCTGTTGCTGTGCTTTCCTCCACGGCTCCGAAGCTCCCCTCTCCACCCCCCACAGTCTCTGCCCGCGCAGGGGCTTGCTAGTGTGTGGATACCTTTCCTCCTTCACAGCTCCCTCTCACTGGTGCAGGTCTCATCCCTATTCTTTGTCTTTTTTTTTTTTTTTTTTTAACCCTACCCAGGTATGTGCAGAGTTTCTTGCCTTTTGGGAGGTCTGAGGTCTTCTGCCAGTGTCCAGTAGGTGTTCTGTAGGAGTTGTTCCAAATGTAGATGTATTTCTGATGTATTTGTGGGGAGGGAGGTGATCTGCACGTCTTACTCTTCTGCCATCTTGAAGCTCCTCCCAGCACCTCTTATTGAAGAGGTTGTCTTTCTCTGTTGTATATTATTGCCTCCTTTGTCAAAATAAGGTAACCATATGTGTGTGGGTTTATCTCTGCACTTTCTTTCCTTTCCCATTGATCTATATTTCTGTTTTTTGTGCCAGTACCATACTGTCTTAATAACTGTAGCTTTGTAGTGTAGTCTAAAATACAGGAGCCTGAATCCCCCAGCTCCATTTTTCTTTCTCAAGATTACTCTAAATGGATTAAAGACCTAAATGTAAGGCCAGGCACTATAAAACTCTTAGAGGAAAACCTAGGCAAAACACTCTATGACGTAAATCAAAGCAAGATCCTTTTTGCTTTGAGAAATGGAGATAAAAATAAAAAGTTTTTGCACAACAAAGGAAACCATAAACAAGATGAAAAGACAACTCTCAGAATTGGAGAAAATATTTGCAAATGAAGCAACTGACAAAGGATTAATCTCCAAAGTTTACAAGCAGTTTATGCAGCTCAATATGAAAAAACAAACAACCCAATCCAAAAATGGGCAGATCTAAATAGACATTTCTCCAGAGAAGATATACAGATTGCCACAAACACATGAAACACTGCTCAGCATCACTAATCATTTGAGAAATGCAAATCAAAACTACAATGAGGTATCACATCACACCATTCAGAATGGCCATCATCAAAATATCTACAAACAACAAATGTTGGAGAGGGTGTGGAAAAAAGGGAACCTTCTTGCACTGTTGGTGGGAATGTAAATTGATATAGCCACTATGGAGAACAGTATGGAGGTTCTTTAAAAAATGAAAAATAGAACTATCATATAACCCAGCAATCCCACTACTAAGCATATACCCAGAGAAAACCATAATTCAAAAAGAGTTGTGTACCACAACGTTCACTGCAGCTCTGTTTACAATAGCCAGGACATGGAAGCAACCTAAGTGTCCGTTGACAGATGAATGGATAAAGAAGATGTGGCACATATACATAACGGAATATTACTCAGCCATAAAAAGAAACAAAATTGAATTATTTGTAGTGAGGTAGATGGACCTAGAGTCTGTCATACAGTGAAGTAAGTCAGAAAGAGAAAAACAAATGCCGTATGCTAACACATATATATGGAATCTAAAAAAAAAAAAAAAAAAGTTCTGAAGAACCTAGTGGCAGGACAGGAATAAAGACTCATATGTAAAGAATGGATTTGAGAACGGGGGGGCGGAAAGGCAAGCTGGGATGAAGTGAGAGGGTGGCATGGACTTATAAACACTAGCAAATGTAAAATCGATAGCTAGTGGGAAGCAGCTGCATAGCACAGGGAGATCAGCTCAGTGCTTTGTGACCACCTAGAGGGGTGGTATAGTGAGGGTGGGAGGGAGATGAAAGAGGAAGTGGATATGGGGATATATGTATACATATAGCTAATTCACTTTGTTATACAGCAGAAACTAACATAACATGATAAAGCAATTATACTCCAATAAAGATGTTAAAAAAAAAAGATGGTCTATCAATCCTGCCTGGCTGAGGTTGTAATGTTGCAGGAGATGTGGTATGAGTATATGTTGTGAGTAATAGGAACTACGAAGATGAAGTTTTCAGAGGCAGAAAGCAGTGTGGCTACATAGAGGAGGGACATAAAAGAAAGGACTGTGGCTTAAGAGTGTGACAATGGAGGGGACAGAGATACTAAGATGGGGGAGGGGAGGGAGAGGGAGGGAGTATTAAACAATATTAGAGATGTAGACACAAATTAGTTTACAGGGATCTTTGTGATGAAGTGGAGAATTTAGATCTCATTCTAAATGTGATTACTCAGAGTGAGCTATCAAAAGAAGTTTAAGCAGAGAAATTTTACAATCTCCTGTACATTTAAGAATATCATCCTGGGAATAAATTATAAAGAAACAAAAACAGTTGCAGGGGGACCTCAAAGGCATTACACTAAATTAAATAAAAAGAGAAAGACAAATACCATATGATCTCTCTTATATGTGGAATCTAACAAATAATAAATAAATAAATAACCCAGCTCATGGTTACAGAGAATAGACTGGTAGTTGCCTGAGTCAGGGGGTGAGAGGTGGGAAAAATGAGTGACTGTTTGTTTTTTTAATTTAGTTTAAATAAATTTAAATTTTAAAAAAAGGAGGGAAAAAAAAGCAGGGAAAGGAGGCAGAGGGCTATTTCAGATGGTACAAGATGACAATGGGTACTGGTGACTTGGATTAGGGAGGTGACAGTAAAACTATAAGTGGACAGTCAGGATATATTTTGGTGTTAAAATAAGCAGAACCTGCTGATTGCTTGACTGTGTGGGGGACTGAGAAGGAAGTTACTAAGGACCAGCCCTAGGTGTTGGGTTTGAGTGATTTGGTTAGTTGTGGCCAAGTTGGTACCTTGGAGAAGAGAGTTTCACTTAAATTAACTTTGGGATACTAATCCAAATCCAAATCCTCATGTTATTAACACAGATTATATAAATACATAAACAGCACTTTGTGATGTTAATTAAGAAATAATGCACAATCTATTTTATCTGGTTATATTATATTACCTTTTTTGAAACTTATGAAAATAAAATCTGTTTACATTTCTTGTCCAGGTGGTTTTGTCTCCTTCCCTGTTTGAAGAGGATAATTATTGAAAATACCACAAAGACCTGATTCTGGAAGTGAGTCACACATAAAACAGTGGTAGAAATTCATCCCCATAGACAGTAGTATACTGTGAGACAAGTTATTTCTCTCGGTAATTCTTATAAAATCCATTGAAAGTAGATGGTTTCAAAGTAAGTCTGTAACCATGTTGTGTTATTACACTCATTTCAACTAAGAATACACTGTACTGATTATTGTATTTTTATGATCTTGTACATGTGTTTAAATGTCTATTACAAAGACAATTATAGAAATGGCCAGACACTTCAGTGTGGGAGTCAGACTCTTTATGTTTTATGATCCAGAATAGATCTAAAAGAGTATCTTTATCTCAAGATTAAAAATAATGTCCAAAATCATTTACACAATATGAGCTGGTATTTGTGAGAGTTTCTTAAAGTCCTAAGAGGAAAATCATTATAATTTTTAAGAAAGGGATATTTAGTAATAAGGAAAGTTAGTTGTAGAGTACAAATTACCACCACTTATATATATTTAGGAAAGGCATAAATCACTTGATATGAAATATATGAAATAAAAAAATTAGTGGTCACACTACTTAAAAGCAAAATAGGTTACTACAAATGTGAATTGCATTATAAAACTGTCAATAAGTTTATGAGATATTATATTTTTACTATATACATTTTAAGACAAACCCAACATTTCATTTTTAAAAGACTCAAACTACAGGTGCAGCCTGTATTACCATATTAGATGAAAAATTCAAATTTACTGTTTAAATAACTTTATTCCTATCTGACTGGAATTTTAATTATAACAAGATGGTTTCTTTCTTTACATGCATTTAAAAAATTAAAATAAATAAGTTAATATGAAACTTCAGCTCAGAAGTGCTCATGTGTATTTTTATAATAAAATAAAACTTTTATAATAATAGTTTTATTTTTTCTGATTATCTGTAACACCGACTGAAGAATTCTGTCAACAAAGAAAGATTAAAAATTAAAATAAAAACAATCAAGAAACTCTTTTAACAGATAATACTGCTGTGTAATCATATACATAGAGAGAGACTTTATATACACAGATTTTTTTTACTGCTACAAAATCAAATTATAAAATGATTGCTCTTAAGTAGTTTGTTCTTTATTTAATATCAATATGAATATATTTGTGGTTTAATAACATGTGTGCCCCATTCTACCAAGTCACAAAGATTTATTTATAAATTATATGCCATGGATTATTAGTGTTTTTATTTATATAGTTTATCACTTACTGTTTCTCTTTTAAGAACAAGTTAAAATTACAAACTGCTTTAAAATGTATACAGGTTTTGGAGGAAATAAATTTGTTAATAACATAACAAAAGTGATTTTGTAATAACTTTTTTAATAGTAATTGTTGCTTATTGAATAGTTACCTTGTGCTGTTTCTACTTACAAAAGCTTCTATAAATTATGTTTGCATTATTAATCCCTTTTTTAGGATAAAGAAACTGATATGCAGAAAGTTTAAGTAATTTCCCCAAAGTCACCCAGCTGGGGTTCAAATGCAAAGACTCCAACCTAGAGGCTCTGAACTACTGTTATTATTTCAGCATGTTTGGTTGATGTGTGAATTGCCTATTACTTCACTGAATGATGAACTACCTTTCCAATATCAAAACTGGTACATTCTTATGCCCCAAATACCAATATACTGGTAGAAATAATGTCCAGCTCCAGTTAGCAGATTTTTTCTCAATAAAAATGTCCAGTCTGATTGCAGACAAAATTTGATCTGTTTTATGTCAGCAGAATAAGTTTCCAGCCTTGATCCAACTATTAACTGTACAATATTTCACTAAACCATTCACATGCCATTCCTTAACTGAAAAATGTGGAAATGAAGTTAAATGTTGCTAATTTGGAGGACATATTCTCCTCATGTAAATAGTGATTTATGAGACTGGAAAAAGCTCTCATTGAAAAAGTGGTAAAAGTTAAAACTGACTTTGACATTATTTTAATAACTACCACTTGTCTTATGCATAATATACATTGTGATAATAATAACTACCTAATTCATCTGTTGTGATGATTAAACAATTCATGTAAATTACGGTAACATTCATGGAGCACTTAAAACATGCAAGTCACTCTTTTAAGCACCTTAGGTATAAGTTCATTTAACCCTCATTAAAAGTCCGTAAGATATGAGCAATAATTATACATCCAGTAGTAATAATGATAAAGTCAGAGCTCAGGGAACACTTACATGTGGGCAGACACTGTTCTAGACAATTAGCTACATTTTTGTAGAGAGGAGAACCTGAGACAGGTAGAAGTGTAGCAGGTTTTTGGACGTACCATAGGTGTTCGTGGAAGAACCAGGCTACTCACCTGGGCAGCACTGTTCATTTAGTCATTACTCCATTGAACACAGGAAAAGTGCTTCACAAATGTTGATGATGATGGTGATGGTGATTACCATGAGCCAGTTTCACCACATCATTGCTATCCTCCCATGAACAAAAAGAAGCCCTAGTAGCTTATGTATGTCTGGAACACACAGCACAAATGTGTCAGAGCTAATATTTGCAATTATTCATCCAGCACCAAAGTCCATGTACTTCTCAACATGTGGGACTGTCTTCCCACTTAAGGGATACAAAAGTTCACTGTAGGAAGTGTTGGATGATGGGAGATGGAGAGAAATTGAAATGATGCAGCATGCAGTCCTTCCTCCTTGCTAAACCAGAGCTAATTTGTTTCATGTGCTTGGTATATTTATGTATTGTTCTTCATAAGATTTCATTTGGGAAAATAAAAGTTTCTACAAAAAAAAATAGATGGACAGCTTTTCTCTACTGAAAGGAAATCACATTACTTCCCACCACATTCATGTCATTTATTTGATCATCTTACCTGTTTTCAATTAGTTTTCCTCATCAGAAGGTAATGCCTGTCCAAGTTTAACCTAGACCTTCACATTTAGCTCCACTTTCTATTCTGAAGTTTAAAATTTGCCCAGATCTAATTAGCAGAACTCCACTAACTGATTCAGTTAATTACCCTACCCTCCTACGCTCATGGTTATCAGTTATAATTACTATGGCCAGTGCTTTAGATAAATATAAATATCAGATAGATAATAAATAGATGATAGATAACTTGCCTAATGACTAACATCTAATTTGAGCAATTCACAATATCATAATATCTAATATAAAGACATGATAACAACCTTACAATAATAACACTAATTAGTTGATAAATACATTGCTCCCTCATACTAAGAATGACTCTCAATGCTCAACTCTGAAAAAAAAATATGTTTACAATAAAAAAAAAGTCATCTGGAGCCAAAGCTATTTGAAATACTTCAATTTTTCGATTAGCCACTGTGTTGCCTAAATATACAGTTGATCCCTGAACATCATGGGTTTGAACTATAGGGGTCAACTTATATAAGGAATGTTTTCATTAATAAATATTAGAGTACTGCCTGGTCCACAATTGTTTGAATCCTCGAATACAGATTCACAGATATGGAGGAACCAAGGATATGCAGGACCAACAACACTTTACACGTGGATTTTTGACTGTGCAGAGGATCGGTGCCCCTGACCCCTGAGTTGCTCAAAAGTCAATTGTACTTATGTCTCAGAAAATGTTTCCTGTTGAAAACAACTGACTATAGACTTTAAACATACATTCAAGCATATATTCCTGGTAAATCACCTCAAAGGAAAGCACAGAATGTTGCTTTATCAGGTAAAGCAACCTTAGGTGGTAACCTGAAATCTTTTGCAAAACTTAGGTGGTAACCTGAAATCTTCCTATTCATGTTCAATGGACGGTGATCACTGAGATCTTCATCCATTTCCAAAGACTGAGCCTCTTCACAGAGAATTCCATAAGCCTGTTTAAATTGACAGTTGGCTGATTAAATACTGTTGGCTAATTGAATAATGAGAGGAAATGTTTTTTCACTATGTGAGACACCTTACTTACCATGGTTGTGTAATATATTGCTAATACAGGTTTTAAGTTTATTTACTTTTATTATGTTTCCTCTTACTTTGCCTAAAGCCTTTCAGGTCCAATATATCAAGTTCTGTTAAAATGAGCATCCAACTATGTGAAATTATATCCCTTTAATCAAATGCTAGTGATCTACCCCCTCTACAAGGCCTCAGCATGAGTGTTGCTGCTGTATGTGTTAAGATTAGAAGACTCCTTGAATTTGATTTATGTAAATTGTTCAATATTGATGTTTCAGGTGTTTCTATGATTGGCTCACTTCTCAGAATATTCTAAATAACTTATAATGTAACATTCTGAGTCATAGAGTTGGTACTGTTTCATCAGATAGAGTCAGATTCCCTGGCAAACTGCTCACTACCTTTTCCTATAACCCATCTATTAAATTAAAAAACATTAACCTTCAAAGACCTTTCTATAACGTGTATTTGCACATTTATTATGCAGAGCACCTCCCTAAAGCCCTTGATATTGACAATAAGAAACTCTCAGAACTACTAGATAAAAGCTATTTGAAATATTTATCAACCCAGTTCTGTCTGTGAGTTCCCCTAGAGACACGTATCTAAAATGAACAGTGTGAATGTAAGTCCTTTATTGGTATTGTCCTTGTTAAATCAATTGTAGATGACAGGTCTCACGCTTTGAGTCATTTGGCCTCAGGATCCCATGTGAAGAATAATGACAATAATCACTCTTTGTGATAGAATCATTGTTTTCTGACCTGACATAATCAACAGCTCTAGGTTGTATTTTTACACCTCTCAAAACACAATGTACTAGTCATATAACTACAGTTTCTTCATTTAGAAAATATAGTTGTTTTCACATGGTTATCATTATTTTTATGTTTCAGGTTAATATTTATTTTGTTAACTGGCACAAAATCAGGCCGTGGAATAAAAGATCTGACAAAAGAGTATAATTGAGTTGTACTTTGGTATATTCTGCTTCATAACTAAAATCTTTAGGTTATGGTTCATAATTCTATATAAGTTAAGATATTAACATTTTCAGAGTTGGAAGTATACAATTGCATTCATCACAAAATGTTAAATGCTAAGATATTGCCAAACATGATTATTGCTTTTACAAATTTGCTTTTATATGTTATTGGAGATTGGAGACAATGTTACTTACAATGATAAGTAACATTGTATCTCACTGATTGTTAATCTATTATGATTTATACTATTCTTGTTACTATAAACAGTGCTTCAATAGCTAGGAATTTCTTTATATTAAAGAAAAAATAAATCTATCTCAGAAAACTAAGGGATGATTTATCATCACACATATTCTAAGTATGAAATTGTATAATGATATTTATATACATAGTATATTTTATCTTTTCCTATACAAAATCGTTCTCTTATCTTACTCCATAAAATTTTTTTAAAAAATAGCAAAAAATTAAGTGAAAATGTTTTCAGAGGACAACCCAGACTTGAGTATCTCCCATGAAAATGTATAAATCCTTAAAATTAGAATGCTTTGGTATTACATACTTGTAGGAAAAATTATTTCAAAGCAAGTAAGCACTTCCTAAGAAAGAGATTACAATATATCTCTGTAACAATATATGATCTTTTTTTGTCCAGTTACGAAGCTTTTGGAGAAATTGTTCAATATAAAAATACCTCAGTTCAGTGCCATTTCTCTGGTTGATTTCAAAATTATACATAGAACTAGATGTTGCTATGTTCATATTCTTTCCCCCTTTTTTTCATAGATCTTTGCTCTGACTTACTATGAAAAAAACCTTGCCAAAGCTTTCAGTTTGGCATCTCCATGAAGTCCTTGGCTCATTAGGGTGGTTCTTTCGTTCCTCCACCAGAAAATATGATCAAACACATAATTCCTCCACCGAGAATGTCAGAGCATCAGCAGACTGTAAAATAGGCAGTCTCTTTTGCCTTCACTCTGCACAGACTTCAGTAAGGCATCCAGGTGGCTGTTTCTGGGTCAGAGTAGCACTCAGAAGTCTCTCCTGCTGGGTTACTATAACACATGATGGAAATTTACTACTTCAGATGTTACTTTTACTGATTTAAAACTATTTAACTGATGAGAAAACATAAATTCCACAGCCCAGGCATTTTAATTGAAGTGATCTATGTTATATGTTAGGTTAATAACATTGATCACTTCTAATTTCCAGTCTACCTTTTTTGATCAAATCCATTGTAAAAGCGCTGTTTTTTAATGAGATAATCAATGCTAAACATAATTCTTGTAATACATATATTCTAACAAATGTTTACTCATTTAGTATTCATCATTATGGTGGCTATTTAAAAATAAGTGTGGTATATTTCAGTTGGTTTTCTGTATTTATCAGTTTTATTACATTTTAAGATAAATTTTGAATCAACCCCATTTTTTAATGTACTTCTGACCGTAAAACTCTTGGCTCCACATAGTTCAATCTCATAAGTTCAAATCTTTATTAGTATAAAAACAAATCCATAATTTCTTAAAGTATTCATAGTTTTACCCCCATTACTTTTTATTATATGGTCATATTAAGGCAACAAAACAATTTACCATAATGTACATAAATAGGGAATTGAACTTGAGAAATATGACCAATACATCAAATTTGGAGTCTTCCAGTGACCACCAATTATTTTTTGTTAAATGGGATTTAATGGTTTGTGGGTACTTGACATTTGTATTTTAGAAACTAAATGTTAAGAGATAAACATTTTAACAATTGAGATGCAATACATTAACCCATAAGTGGTTTACCAAATTCTTGACTAGAGTTGATAATATTTATTTTGGATCTCTGTCTGGCCTAAGTTCTTTTAAGACCCAACCCTTTGGACAAATATATATGTTAATTATTTTGGATGATTTTATAAAAATCTATGTGGATCATGTATATGTGTATATGCATATGTATCAGTATGCAAATATACACACACAAGATGCAGAGTGTGAAAGAGATGTATTTTAATGAGGGAAAATTTCAAGGGAACATAAAAAAGTAACAGCCTATGACTAGAAAAGCGTTTAGTTTATAAATGACAAAGGAACTTTATAAATTCACTTTAAGAAGTTCCTTACTCTTAGGCATTAGCTGAATCTTTACTAAAACAGATGACTTGTGGTAAAAGAACAATGTTCAGTCTTTCGTATCACTATTACCAATTAAACAGTGCAAATGTTAAGATAAATTTCTAAAATTAACATTTCTCAATTGGACAATCTAATGTTCAGTGCAGCATACTTAACTTGATGTGCTTTCCTAAAAGTGCAAGGTCATGACTTGAAATTTTAGCTTTTTTTTCCTTTTTAACAAGTTACTGTTTGATTAAAGTTTAGGCAGATTTAGTTCAAATTCAATAAAAACAAATAATTTGTATTCCTTTTCAATAAAAATACTGAGTCCTACCTCTAAAAAATGAATCAGACAAAAATAACAATATATAAGCTTCTTGGCAAGAACAGTTATTCTAAAACAAGTATTTTAGAAACAAATATTTCTTGTTTCCAGGCATTTTTATTTGACTTGTCATAACTTGCTTATGGAGGAAGTGAACTTTGTAAGAAGCAGGGGCATTTTGTACATGGTTACGGACAGAAATATTTTGTACAGATAAATGATTTGGAAGATTATTTCCATAGGAAGAGTGATGAATTTCTGTCAAGTGTTTCTGTTTTCTCAGTGAAAAACTAAAGTTGTCAATGAGAGTATAGGAAGGAAAGATTTGGAAGATTTTAGAGAGAAATATATGTCATGAAATAAAATAAAAAGCAACTTACTGGGCCATAGTAGCAGGGTTCCTAGGTAGTTTTGTGTGTGCGGTTGAGTTTTGTGGATTTTAAATGACAGATGTCGGGACTTCCATGGTCCAATGGTTAAGACTCTGAGCTCCCAATGCAGGGGCACAGGTTTTTTCCCTGCTTGGGGAACTAAGGCCCACATGTGGCTTGGTGCAGCAAAAAAAAAAAAAAAAAAGCAAATGTCAGTTTAGTTTTCTCAATTTCTCCAGCAATTTCATAATGTGTAATTCAGATGGGTAGCTGACTTCAACTAGAAAATGAGTGTTTATTCAGGTCCATATAACAATGGAGACAGAGAGAAAACAGGTGGCTGAGGGTATTTTGGATTGCAGTTCCTTAATTCCAGGTTTAGCTCAAATGTTTGACACACAGTGAGTCAATTAATGATTTTCTCAAAGGTGAGATTCAACAATGAAGCCCCCATCCCCTCCCCAAGCCACCATACAAAGTCAGTCTGGGAAACTTGTTGACCAAACAAAGCTGACTAGATTGAACAAGGGAGAGTATCAACTTGACTGATTCTTACTCATGTCTCTAAAGGGAATGGTTAGGTAAGATACTTAGAGAACTTTGGAGGCTGCTTTTGGTCATAGTTTCACATAGATATTCATAAATTTGATGTGTACAGGTGTTGGTCTGAAATTGTAAACAAGTGAGATGCTGGAATAGGCGATGTTCTTTTCTTTGAAAGGCATGAGCCTCTGTACAGCTTGGGACACGTGAATCTGAAAAAACTAGCAGTAAAATAGCTTGAGCTTAGACAATTTTTTTAGGTACACATCATTATATGGCAAAAAACAACAAAAAAACCCCCAATCCTTCTTATATAAGTTATCACATACACTTTTTTTTTTTTCCGTGCTGCAGGGCTTGTGGGATCTTAGTTCCCTGACCAAGGATTGAGCACAGACCCTTGGTAGTGTGAGTGCAGAGTCCTAACCACTGGAACGACAGGAATTCCTCAGTAATCACACAACTTTTAAAGTGTGCTTGCTCTCCTTTTTCCCATTATGCATAATCATACTTGCTTTCTATACTGGTGCCAAAATAGTTAAAGGAGATATTGTTTTATTGGGAAGGTTGTGTAAGTGCTCAGGATCAATTTATAGAAATCAGCAATGATTAAATGAAGACTAGAAAAAGCTGTTCTCTAGAAGGCATCATAATTGTGTGGTGACCTAAGTAGTTGCCCAAACTTTATCTTAAGGACCATTTAATACTTAAGGTCAGTTATGGCAATTCTATGAGAGTGAAAATACATTGCCCACAAAATTCTTTTCATGTTTTAAATGGTTTATATTAATTTTAAACAACAGAGCCATACAATTTAATATGACATCATTTTAGAAGATTTGTGTAAAAATGATTTAGTGTTTCAATACCATAGCTATGAGAAAGTATAATCAGACATAAAAATAATGTCCTAAATTTAAGTATATAATTGAGGTGATATGGCAAGTGATGTTTCAAACCCAATTTTACTAACAATAAGTTAATGGGCCTAATCAACCTAGATATTTAGACTTTAAAAATATTCTAATTCCAACAATATAGAATTTAATTCATACTGTTTTTTAAACATAGATAAATAATTGAACAGCTGGCATGGGGTAAAAACTGCTAACCATATATTTATAGTAAATATGTTGCTACCCTGAGATTACAAAAGTCACCTACTTTGTCATATGACCTTACATGAAGTTATTTTTTAATAAAAAAAATGATAAATTTTTATTTTGAATCCTATCAATAGACAGGAGTGCTTTTATTAGTTACATTGGATATCTATGTAGTTAGTAGTTTCAACTATGTGGTTTTTTCAACTTATCTTATGTATAATTTTGAAAGTTAAGCTACATGAACAGTGAACATAAGCTCTTGAGTTTTTCTTGCCCATATCTGTATTCTCAATGCTTAGGCAAATACCTAGAATATATTACAGACTCAATAAATAACCATTGAAGGAATGAATAATTAAATGAAGTAATCAATCAATGAAAAGGCTTGCTAAGTTATGGGCTGGACACAATATTAATATACACCCTCTGCCTACTTTAACAATCTCATTTCTTACCAATCTGGAATATTCCTCCCTTATACAAGCCACACTATTACACTTACGTTACTTACATCAAACTCCTGAATGAGTTATGTCTTAGTGACTACCTAATATATATACAACCTGAGCCAATAATTTTTAACACCTCTGTCGTCTATATGAAAAATTTAATTTTAATACAAATCATGTAATAATTATGAACAATCACTATTCTCTTGCTATATCCTTTGTTTTAACCAATTAGAATTTTAAAAATAAATGTTAATGAATAGATTTTGCTCAATTCAGCAAAATCTTTATCACACTTTGTGTTCTTTTTCAGATTCTAGTTTGTAAACATAATTAAAATCTTTAAATGCTCAAGTAGAATTAAAGTAACTTGAGTTCAGTTTCTTTATTTTCACATAATGAGCTATCATTATTTATTTTGAATCAACGGTTTAAACCAGGGTATATGTAGCACACAGGGTTTGAAAACACTAACTGCACCAAAAACTGGCTTAAACAATCCTGATGCGTAATGAGCCAATACTTGAAAGTCATGTGTTGAAAGCCAACTGTTTACTGAGAATTATTCAAATTAACTTCCACATTCAGGCAGACCTCCTTTTATTGTGCTTCTCTTTTTTACATATTGAAGATATTTCATTTTTTATAAATGGAAGGTTTGTGGCAACCCTGCCTTGATCAAGCCTATTGACACCATTTTTTCAACGGCATTTGCTCACTTTGAGTCTCTGTGTCACATTTTGATAATTCTTACCATATTTTAAACTTTTTCATTACTATTATATTTATTATGGTGATCTGTGATCAGTGATATTTAATGTTACTATTGTCATTATTTGGGGGCACCACAAACCATGCCCCTATAACATGGTGATCTTAATAGATAAATGTGTGTATTCTAACTATTCCACCTCCTGGACATTCCCTAGTCTCTCTCCCTCTCCTAGGGCTTTC
Source organism: Aethalodelphis obliquidens (assembly GCF_003676395.1). Lineage (NCBI taxonomy): Eukaryota > Metazoa > Chordata > Mammalia > Artiodactyla > Delphinidae > Aethalodelphis > Aethalodelphis obliquidens. The sequence goes on from NW_020837947.1 coordinate 85,649,069, forward strand.
CTATTACCTGAGACACAACAACCCTGAAATTAGGTCAATTAATAACACTACAAAGACCTCTAAGTGTTCAAGGAAGGAATGTCAAAAGCTGAGAGGTTGAAAGCTAAGTCTCTGAGACCAAACAGTTAGCCACATTGTAAATGCAAAGGAAAAATTCTTGAAGGAAATTAAGAGTGTCACTCCAGTGAATACACAAATGATAAGAAAATGAATAGCCCTATTGCTGATATGGAGAAAGTTTTAGGGTTCTGGATAGAGCATCAAACCAGCCACAACATTCCCTTATGCCAAAGCCTAACGCAGAGGAAAGCTCTAACTCTTTTCAATTCTATGAAGGCTGAGAGAAGTGAAGAAGCTGCAGAAGAAGTTAGCAGAGGTTGTTTCATGAGGTTTAATGAAAGAAACCATATCTGCAACATCACAGTACAAGATGAAGCAGCAAGTGCTGATGTAGAAGCTGCAGCAAGTTACCCAGAAGATCTAGCTAAGATAATTAATGAAGGTGGTAACAAAAACAACAGATTTTCAATGTAGATGAAACAGTCTTAAATTAGAAGAAGATGTCATCTAGGACATTCATAGCTAGAGAGGAGAAATCAATGCCTGGTTTTAAAGCTTCAAAGGACAGGCTGGTTCTTTTGTTAGGGGCTAATGAAGCTGTGACTTTAAGTTGAAGCTAGTGCTCATTTACCTTTTGAAAATCCCAAGACCCTTAAGAATTATAACCTACTTTGCCTGTGCTCTATAAATTAAACAACAAATCTTGGGTGACAGCACACCTGTTGACAGCATGGCTTACTGAATATTTTAAGCCTACTATGGAGATCTACTTTTTAGAAAAAAAAAGATTTCTTTTAAAATGTTACTGCTTAGAAAAAAATTTATTTTAAAATGTTAACTGCTCATTTGGCAATGTACTGTTCACCCAAGAGCTCTGATGGAGATGCATAACAAGATTCAAGTTGTTTTCATGACTGCTAACATAAAATCCACTCTGCAGCCTACGGATCAAAGAGTAATTTCAACTTTCAAGTCTTATTATTTAAGGAATATATTTTGTAAGGCTATAGCTGTCATAGATAGTGATCCTTCTGATGGATCTGGGCAAAGTCAATTGAAAACCTTCCAGAAAGGATTCATCATTCTAGATCCCATTAAGAACATTCTTGATTCTTGAGAAGAGGTCAACATATCAACATTAACTGGAGTTTGGAAGAAGTTGATTGCAATCCTCCTGGAATACTTTGAGGGGTTCAAGACTTCAGTTGAGAAAGTAACAGCAGATGAGGTGGAAATAGCAAAAGAACTGGAATTAGAAGTCGAGCCTGAAGATTTGACTAAATTGCTGCAATCTCATGACAAAACTTGAATGGATGAGGAGTTGCTTCTTACAGATGAGCAAAGAAAGTGGTTTCTTGAGATGGAATCTATTCCTGGTAAAGATGCTGTGAAGATTGTTGCAATGACAACAAAGGATTGAGAATATTACATATACTTAGTTGATAAAGCAGCTGCATGTTTTGAAGGGACTGACTCTAATTGCAAAATAAATTCTACTGTGGGTAAAATGCTAGGAAGCAGCATTACATTCAACAGAGAAATTACTCATGAAAGAAAGATTCAATCAATGTGACAAACTTCATTGTTGTCTATTTTAAGAAATTGCCAAAACCACCTCAACCTTCAGAAACAACCACCCTGATCAGTCAGCAGCCATCAACGTTAAAGGCAAGACCCTCCACTAGCAGAACGATTACAGCTTGCTGAAGGCTCATATGATAGTTAGCTATAAAGTATTATTTAATTACAGTGTGTAATTTTTTTGACATAATGCTAATGCACACTTACTAGACTATAGTATAATATGAACATAACTTTTATATGCACTGGTAAATTAAAAACAAAAACTGTGTGACTCATTTTATTGTGATATTTGCTATATGTCTGTGGTCTGGATATAAAATGAAATATCTCTGAGGTATGCCTGTAAAATAAAAATATCAATGTAAGTGTAAAGAATAAAATACAGTAATTTGAAGTTAATATGCATATTAAGAAAATTCAAAAGTAACTGCATCAACAGTTTGGAAATTGACTTAATAATTTTTTTTTTTTTTTTTTTTTTTTTTGCTGTACGTGGGCCTCTCACTGTTGTGGCCTCTCCCGTTGTGGATCACAGGCTCCGGACGCACAGGCTCAGCGGCCATGGCTCACGGGCCCAGCTGCTCCACAGCATGTGGGATCTTCCCAGACCGGGGCACGAACCCGCGTCCCCTGCATCGGCAGGCGGACTCTCAACCACTGTGCCACCAGGGAAGCCCTGACTTAATAATTTTATAACTGTTGTAAAATATAAAATTCCCTGACTCACATGGTCCCTTTGAATTTTTTTTTTAGTTATTTGTTATTTCTCCTACAGATTGCTACAAGATGACATAAATGTGAAAGAAAGAAGAAATATTTGAAAAATATCCTTTCATTCTTTAATTCCAGGTTCTTTAGAAATTATAAAACAAGTAGAAATTTACAAGCAAAAATAAAGTGTACTAAGCTTTACTGACCTCGTGGGAAGCAGTGGTACTTTTCCAAGCCTCTACTTTCAAGATTCTAAGAAATCATGTCCAGTTTAATTGTGGGAAAGGGACAAAAGGCATTAAGGTTGAAAGTTGCATTAAAGGGAAGGGTCATTTAAAAAATATCCAGATTAATGAGAAAATAATTCACCAATTCAATTACCTGAGAAAATGAAGTTGGGAGTTTCCAGTGTTATTAATGACAATAATGGAAAGGATAAAGGGAACAAAGAGTTTAATTGAGTGTATGTGAGAAGACAAAGCTAGCTTAAATGAAAGCAGAGGTCAGGAAGGGACTTCTCCAGAAACATAAAGAGTTTTGAAAGGAAGTATTGCAAGACAAATTCAACCCAGAATGGTAAAGTAACATCTCTTAAGAAAAAGAAGCAACTATTAATTCAAGGTTATGCATAAAATATCATAAAATGCATTACAATAGTCCATAAAGCAGTACATTTTGTTTGTGATTTGTGAGTTAATAAATGGTAACAAGCTTCTCTTCACTAAATTTTATTGTCATTTACAAGTTACTATTTTACCCAGAGGACTAACTGTCTATAGGTGACACCTACCCTTGTGAAGTAGATTTATTCCTGAAGTTAGAATTAACTGCCACAACAAGTTCAAACAGACAAACAAAAAAAAATCATGAGAATTTCTGTTTAATGGGAAACAAACACTTATGTTTATATTTTCAAAGTCAATTCCATGAGAATATATTAACCAGACTTTAAAATTATAACCCATTTATTTCAGAATTAGTGCATGTTTAATGGGAATAAAAAAATTTTAAATGTGCAATTAAAAATAATGTTAAAAAGAAAATCACATTTAATTCAACCACAGAGACATGCCATTCTAAATATTTTAATGCTTATCCTTCTGGTCTCTCCTCTAAGGGGATGATAGATAGATAGATAGATAGATAGATAGATAGATAGATAGATACTTAAAAGTACTGTCATGTACTACACACTATTTTATAACATATACTCTAGTATGTATGTATAGTGTCATGCACGTACTGTTGATGTAAAACAAAGAGACTGCCAGATACTTCTCCAGGAAAAATGGGTTTATTTGGGGTCAACAGAGCCCTATCATTCAGGATCTGCAACCATAGTGAGCCACGTGCAAGTTCCTACATGGCAGGGGCAGGATAACTCTTTTAGGGAGGAAGTGGAAGCTGTAGTAAACAAGGAGCCCATGGCTTTCCATTGGCTGAGTCCTTGCAAAGAAGAGACTTCCTTCTTCCTGTGGGGCTCTACTATCATTACAGGGCATGAGACCTCCCCCTTCTAGTCTCTGGATAGAGGTTAATTGAGGGTTTTTTTTTTATTAAATATTTAACATTTTCCCCTTTTGATGGAGATCTTTCTCTGAAAGTATCATTGATCAAGAGTCAACTTTTCTGGCTTCAGGGGCTTTTTGTCCTGGATGTAGTGTCTCATGTAAGAGGTATAATGCAAAAACTGGAAACCTATTGAAGTCATATGGGAGTAACAACAGGTGTAGAGGGAGAGCTCTTAGGCACTTTTCATCTAACATCCATATGTTACCAAGATCACAGATACTGAAGATCATTGAAGCATTACCTCACCATCAAAGTTTGGTGTCACACTTGGAACGGGTCTGGTCCAGATATCTTGGGAAAGCTGTCATCAGATGTCATCTGCTTCAATTCCAGGAAATCTTTGCTTTCAGGTCACCAGATGATGTGCAGGTCCAGTCAGTGTTTTGTACTTTCTTTATGTGTGTCATGAGAATACAAGAGTCTATTCCCTGAAGTTTGGTGGCACAGGGGTTAGTTAGTAGTACTTGATAGGAACCTTTCCAGCAAGATTGAAGAAACTTTTTCTGGAGGTGTATTTTCCAATAGGTTAAATCTCCAGGTTGCAAAGTGTGATGCTTAAGGTCTTCATTTCTTGAGGGCGCACTCTAAAAAGATAGCTGTACGAAAACACAGTTGTTTTTAATAGAAGCAATTAGGCCTCTGCAGTATTGGAGTATCTCTCCTTTGTCAGTTGTGGGTCAAGAGAAGCAGAAGTCAAAGGCATTTGGGTATCCTGTGACTAGCTCAAAGAAGGAGAGATTATAAGTTCCAAAAGGGACAGATCTAAGATTTAGAAGAACCAAGGGCAATGTTTTTGGCTAAAGTATTGGAGGACCTTTACAATTTTTGCCAATTGAGTCTTAATAATGTTATTAATATGTTCAAATAAGCCAGAGGCATGAGGGTGGGAAGCTCAGCGAAGGTGTGTAAAATTGGCCGAACAGCACAGACTTTTCAAAGTACCAGGCCAATAAAATGACTTCCTCCATCACTATGAAGTTCAACAGGAGTTCCCCAGGGAGGGATAATATTTTTCAAAAGGACTATTAGTCACAGAAGAGGCATCAGGCTGTCTGCAAGGGAAGGCTTCAGTCCACAGTGAAAACATACAGATGATGACTAAACATATTTATATCCATTAGAGGAGGAAGTTGCATGATATCCATTTGCCAGACCTCAAATTGCCCATTAGGCTGTTTACAATCTCCAAGAGCAGTATGAACAGGCTACCCTGGTTTGTAATTTAGACAAGTGGAACAAGTAGGTAGCCACTTTTTGCACTTTTGTTAATGTTTCCCCACCAATATTGATTCACGAAGGCTATCATTTTGTTAGTAGACCAATAGTTTAATGCATGTACCATGGTGAGGAGTGGGAATTTTAGAGCCTGTGGTAGAACTGGTTTGTTATTTGGTCCAAACCAGAGCTTTCTCTTTTTATCAAATGAACAATTGTCAAATTTTCCATCTTGTTTTCCCTTTTCTGATGCCAATCCTTGGGCTTCTCTAGTTAGTTATACTAAATTATCATTTGGGGAAATACTCCTTTGGACCATGACAGAGGTTCGGCTGCTGTTGGTCTCTTTAAGGGCAGCATTACTTGTAGAAATGGCAGCAAGCTGATTACCCTTAGCTTCCAGAGAGTCAAGTCTAGAATGTACCAGAATGTTAATCACAGCTACAGTGGCAGATAAAAGTATTGCATTCAATAATTCCTGAATATAGGGGACATTTTAAACATTATTTCCACGGTAAGTCAGAAAGCTATGTTGCTTCCACAACATTGCAAAATCATGAGCTACTCTAAAATCATATCTACTATCAGTATAAACATTGGCAGTTTTGTCCTTGGATAAAGTACAAATCCCATGTAAGTGTGTAAAATTCAGTCTGTTGGGCTGAAATATCCATAGATAAAAGTGCTACGTCAATAATATCAAAAGGGGTTGCAAGGGCATACCCAGCACAATATTTGCCATTATCACCTTTTAAATAAGAACCATCAGTGAACCATGAGAAGTCAATGTTACCCAGAGGAATTTTCTGTAGATCACCATGAGGAATCAGGAGGTGGCTCATCAGCATTAAGCAGTCATGACAGACTTTGTTAGTGACACAGGGGAGAGGAGTAGTAGGGTTAAGGTTATTACAATGTAAAAGGGTTACTCAAAGAGCATTTAACAAAAGGACTTCATAGGAGGTAAGGCAGTTGGCTGAGAAACGTTCAGTGTGATTAAAATTCAGGAGAACTTCTAATACCTGAGATACAAAGATGTTTAAAGGGGTTCCTACAATGATTTTCTTGGTAGCCTAACAAAAAGTTCAGTGGTCATAATGGCTCTAAAGTAAGGGGAATTCCATGCCACAGGGCTTATTTGCTGGCTATAATACCCTATGGGTTGATGGTGGTCCCTGTATATTTCTGGGTGAGTACCCCAAGGATATTCCCTTCATTTTTATATACAAAACCAAAAAGTGAACCTGATCATTGGGATGTCTGAGGGCAGGTGTTTCACCAAACTCTCCTTTAACGCTTTAAATCTTCATCATCCAAATTTCCTCATAAAATTGGGTCAGAGTTATTTCTTTTTAGTAAAACATAAAAAGATTTGGCCATAAAAGAAAAATCTGGAATCCAATTTTGACAATAGCCAATTAGCCCAAGAAAACCTTGCAGTTGGCTCTTAGTTTTCAGTTTGGGGAAACCTAGGACACCATGTTATTTATCTGGATCTAGGTAGCTCTTGTTCTGATATCAGATGCCCTAGATATCAAACCTGGGTTGGGGCAAAGTGCAATTTTTTTTGTTAACCTTATGTCCCTTTAAGACTAAAAGCTTTAGCAAGTGGATACTGTCTTCCTGTGAGGAGGCTTGCTCCTGTGAGAAGGAGAGCGAAGAAGCAACTTATCTACATAAAGCAACAAATTATAACACCAAGGGAACTTTATATCACAGAGACCAACCTTTGGGATTTGGGAGAAATGATAAGGTCCACGTAAATTGTTTTTCTTTTCAAGGGAAGGCAATTGGTATTGGCCAACTTCATCAACTCGAATACCAAGAAACAAAATGCGTAAATTAATTACAGTAAAAATTTTGTTTCAGAAAGGAATGGATGTTAGGAAAGCATGAGGGTTAGGAACAATAGGGTTTTGAGGGATAACAGTGTTGTTTATTGCTCAGAGGTCCTGGGCAAACCTCCACCTTTGCCTCTTAGATTTTTCTTACTGGTAAAATAGAAGTGTTACAGGGACTAGTACAAGGGATAATGAGGCCTTGAGACTTGTGATCTTCTATTATGGGCTTTATGCCTTGAAGGGTTTCTTTAGTTATAAGATATTGATTAATTCTGAGGGGAGGTTTTGAGTGATCTCCTTGAATCTTGATGGGAGGTGTGCTGTGAAGTTTTCCAGTATCAGAGATTTTGCCTGAAAGCAGGGTGGTAGCTGATTCAATAGGGAGAAAAGATTAGTGTTCCCAGAATCTGCTCTAGTACAGTCAGAGATGGAACAAATAAAAGATGTCAAAAGTTCATTTAATTCACCTGGTTCCTTACTTTGATGACTACTGTTTACATTCTAAAATTATTTCCACCTTTTGGTAGAAAGAAATTCAGACATGATACTTAAGAAATCTCAGCCTAGTAAATTGGTAAGGATGGAGGAACTAAGAAGAAAAGTATGTGTATCTCTAAGGGCCTAATCAAAATGGAATAGTTTCAGAGACAGGATCCTCTTAGGTTCATTAGAAATCCATAGTATTTGAGCTCTGAGGGGGCTGTTTTATAGCAGTGGGAGTGAGCACCAAGAGTGTGGCTCTGGTGTCAGTTAGGACAGGAAAACATTCATAACAAATCTGGAGAAATTTTTCTCCAATCTGATTAAGAGGGAAGATTAGGAAGATCTCTTGTATCTCCTTGAAGTCCATCATTGATAATTGGGAGGACATTGGAAAGGCTGGTTAGAGGGCTGAAGGTGCCTGTAGTACTTGAATTTGTAACAATCTCTTTTCAATATCCTAGCTCTTTGCAATAATAGCAGAAACTAGGTGGTTTTTTATTTTATTTAAGAGCCTTTGTTTGCTGGAGTTGAAGATCAAGGATTTTGGCGGTCTTATTTGGAGGTAGAGAAATCTGGTTTACCAGATTACCTAAATCTGGAGAAAACATAGTTTCCCATTCTATCCAAGTCCTTTTTACTAGAAGGGAAAGGTCTTGTTTCAGTCCATTAATAAACATAGAGTTCAAAGCCACCCAAGTGGCATGAACTTCTGAAGAAAGACTAGAATTTTCCTTCAAAACAATCTGAAGTTGATTGTAATATTCATGAACAGGGTCCTCAGATCTTTGTGTGCAAGCTTGAATTTTATTATAATCAACAGTGTTTGAAAAGCCCTAGGAATTGTCCTATGAAATTGTCTACTGATTGCCCAAGTCTGATAATATAAGGTAGTTAGCAGGCTGACCTCCCAGTTGTAATTTCAGAGACCTTTCAGCATTTTCCCAATATTAACTTTCCATATTCTATGGAACTAATTAGATATTACAAAATTAGAGACTTTGTAATTGAAATTAAAGGTTGTTTCTGTGAAATCAATTGGTTACTAAGTATGATCCTTATTTGATCATGTTCTCATTTTTTTTGTAATGTACTTCCTATTTTCTTCATTATTTCAAAATTTGATAAATATATATATACAAAATAAACCGTAGATTGAATATTTAGCTTTCCTGGATCTATTTAATAGGTTCAAATTGAGTCTGAAGTCTCAGGTTTTGTTGGTAACATACTACAAATTAGGATTTGAACATGTTTAGTGATACATAAGAAGAATTATTGATTAAAGAGTACCATGTTGCAGATAAAATCAAAATGTCAGCATTTATTCATCAGTCATTTAATTGTGGAATAATTTTCAGTGATGTAAGAGAAAAACAAGTAGATTTGTTTAAGTTTTAATTATAATAAGATTACTGGCAATAGTAAATTAACTCTTAAAAGCTATATCTCCTATATTTATACTCCCACATTCTTGAGAGCATATTATTTATGTCTACTTTATTGTATATATTTTCTATAAATTGCTGTAAGTGAGCAATGGATTAAGTCAGATTATGAATGAAAGATAAAGCAGATAAACCTCTTCAGTCCTCAGGTTTTATTCATTTCAGTTCTATAATAACTCCATCTGGTTGTCCAATAATCATAACAATTTATCCACAGAATGTGAATATTTTAATAGATTATTGTTAATATTTATTTACTCTCAGTTCAGTATAATTTTAGAGACAGTTATCAAACAACAACTCTCTGTGATGCAGAAAACTATGGGAATATAAAAATAAACCATACAAGTTGAACCAGTGTGATTCATTTTTTGTTTTATGTAAAATTTGCTATGGGGAGTATTTAAATTTAAATAAACAAATCAGCTCTTTTCCTCTTTGAATTGTATTTATTATTTCCCAATTTCCTGAAAATGTTAAAAAAAAAAAGACAAATTCTCAGAGAAGCAGGCGTGTAAATAGGTTGTAACGTACAGCTTTCATTGATTTGCTTTCTCTGAGAGAAATTCTAATTTCATTCACAAGATGCTGATTGAAAATGTAATTTTTTTCCTTCAACATAAGATGTGTGCCTTTACTGTTTTCATATTTTTATAAGGGCAACAGATGATCATGTTCTTTTAAACTTCCCCACAACTATCTGGCCAAGGATATTTAAAGAAGAAACAATTTTCATTTTTGTCAATTGTTAATGTCAATCATTTTGGAATAAATTAAGCATTCTGTTCTTAATAAGGAGGGTATGTTGATATTTTAAGCTATGATATATGTGATTTTTTATAAGGGGGTCAAGAAATCATTTCTCATCAAAATGGGTATAATTTTACTGAAGGAAAGGACCTTAATATAAAAAAAGTCAAGATATATTGCTGGCAGCTATTTTTATGCCATTTTAGAGTGTAATATTGTTGGTGGTAACAAATATATTGTATAAAATATTTAAATAGTTAATATTTTTTAATGCTTAATATTCAGTATTGATATAATTGTTCTTTCAACATTATTGTGTCTTCATAGTATACAAGGATAATAGATTGTCCTTTCTGCCATCAAAGGAGCTCATGCAGACAAGGAAAAGCTGTTTATTCGAGAGTGGACTGAACAACTCAATGGCATAATAAAACTAGTTCCTACTCTGGTACTTCACAAACTTGTTCTGGTGAAATCTCTCCTTATGGTTATGTCCTTTCTTCTTTGAAATCTAACATTATGTCTAGTCTGTATCCCCAACCCCCAATAGAAAATCTTTAAAATTATTGAGTGTGGTTTTAAGCATTAAGTTATTTTTCCCAATAATTTTATCACACATTTAAGGATATGATCTATTAATTTTACCTCCTTCAGTATGATAACCAGTATTTTTTACAATATGAAAACAACTTATTAAAATCCTCATTTCATTGATATTCATATTCAGCCATGAAATAAATATTAGTCCATTAAAAATGCTAATGTCCCTTAGTTGTTGACAAGAAAATTTTAAGATATATTTTCCATGTAAATATGCTTAAAAGAGATATTAGTTATTTTGCAGCTAATGACCTAGCTATAATCTAATTAAAATGTAAAAATATAGCCTGCCCCTAAGAAATTTACTAATATTCAAATAGTAGTCACTAAAAGTATCTCATTTTCTTCACAGTATCTTATTGATCTTTTTGTTTAGTCTATACTACATGTACTTTTCAAAAAATATATTATTCTGCTTATTGTAAGATATGGAAACTAAGGAAAACAGTGAAACATTAAAAAAAGAAAAGTGATGAAACAATCTGACCATGTACAATTAAATTTATTCAGTAGGACACTGGGTTAACTTAAGTGAATAAGATTCTCAGATTTGGTTTAAAAAAATCCAAAAACTATACATTGTCTACAAAATGCTCAAAGCACAATGAATAAGCAACTATACATGCAAAAATAAATGAAAATGATGAACAATTATACATCAACAAAGAAGCCAAAAAAGAAAGCTTTGTGACATTATTATCAGGGAAAGGAGAGATAAAGATAGAAAAACAAAGCAAGAAGAGAAAACAGGAAAAGAACTGTACTTTTCTGTTGCTAAACACAACCCAAATGACAATAAAAGAGTAGTAAAACTTTAGTCTAGCATTAAATATCTTTAAAAAAAAAAAAAGAACCAGAAAAGCAAACCCAGAATTGTGGGCAGCTATCAGGAGTAAGCATATTGTACTGTATCATATGGTACAAAATAAAAAATTTTAAATGTTTTCTATAAGCCCACAACATTTAGTTACAAACTATGAAATCAGCCATAAGTGCAAACATATACTTATGAATAACATGAACAGAAGGGAATAGAACTCACTAAAGAAAACTCTGAATATTTGCTAGGTAATTCTGCTTTAACTTACCCACGCATATAATTTTAATACCATCTAAAGAAAAATGATCCAAGAGAAAATCAATTGTGAAAAAAAAAAAGCTCAATCCCTTTCTCATACCAAACATCAATATGTATTCCAATAGATTAAAAAGTTAAATATAAAAAAGAAGCCAACATCATACTTGAAGATACAAATATTAATATTCCCCTGGAGTGAGGAACAAGGAATAATAGCCATACAGCAAAACAATAGGTAAAAGTATTGTATGAAAACATTTAAAAAATATGCCTTTAACAGAATATGCATACATAATTCCATCTACAATAAATTTATAGAAAAAATAATCTCATAGAAAAATGCCATTTTTATAAATTACATAAATTCTGTGAAGATATTTTTTTCTGTTTAAATTCAGTATCAAGTTTTTAGAAAGGTAAACGTCTTTGCTGTCTCTTGGAGGAATGAATTCATTTCTAGTTTACTCTTAAGGACTATAATTCTTTGTGATTTAGCATTAATTGAGGGTATTCTTTGGAACTTCCACTAGGCCAAGTCTTGAGCTTTGTCTCTTAGTTGTTTTCCATAAGTTTTGGAAACTAAGCAAAAATCACCAGGGATAGAGATGTCTGCAGGCATATTTTTCCATCCAGATACTCACTTTCTCTCTTTTTGTCTTCTAATAAATTCTGCTAGCTCATCACTACATAACAAATTTTAAGCAAGGCCGTTGAACAGAATATTACTTTTGCTATAGTTCAAGAGAAAGTCTCCATATTTGTCCCCTTTAAAAAAAAAACTAGTAAAAAGCATCATCAATAAATATAAAAAGCAAAATAAAATTAGAAAAAAACAATTTGCAGCTTATGTATAAAGCCAAAAGTTAAAATATTTTTAAATAGTTATTTATGAGATATACATTTTAAAGTCATAACTAGAATTATGACATAACATTATACCAGAACATGTAAGATATTTAGAAATTTCATGTAATGTCTGAAACATTTATATTAACATATTGCCATACAAATAACCCAAAGAAAGTTTAGTATTAGTTGTTTTGTTTGTTTCTTTCTTTCTTTTTTAATACTGCAGGTTCTTATTAGTCATCAATTTTATACACATCAGTGTATACATGTCAATCCCAATCACCCAATTCAGCACACCACCATCCCCACCACATCTGCCAGCATCATACATTTCCCCCCTTGGTGTCCATATGTTTGTTCTCCACATCTGTGTCTCAACTTCTGTCCTGCAAACCGGTTCATCTGTACCATTTTTCTAGGTTCCACATACATGCGTTAATATACGATATTTGTTTTTCTCTTTCTGACTTACTTCACTCTGTATGACACTCTCTAGATCCATCCACGTTTCAACAAATGACTCAATTTCGTTCCTTTTTATGGCTGAGTAATACTCCATTGTACATATGTACCACATCTTCTTTATCCATTCGTCTGTCAATGGGCTTTTAGGTTGCGTCCATAAGCTGGCTGTTGTAAATAGTGCTGCAATGAACATTGGGGTGCATGTGTCTTTTTGAATTATGGTTTTCTCTGGGTATATGCCCAGTAGTGGGATTGTTGGGTCATATGGTAGTTCTATTTGTAGTTTTTTAAGGAACCTCTATACTGTTCTCCATAGTGGCTGTATCAATTTACATTCCCACCAACAGTGCAAGAGGATTCCCTTTTCTCCAGCCCTTCTCCAGCATTTGTTGTTTGCAGATTTTCTGATGATGCCCATTCTAACTGCTGTGAGATGATACCACATTGTAGTTTTGATTTGCATTTCTCTAATAATTAGTGATGTTGAGCAACTTTTCATGTGCTTCATGGCCATCTGTATGTCTTCTTTGGATAAATGTCTATTTAGATCTTCTGCCCATTTTTGGATTGGGTTTTTTGTTTCTTTAATATTGAGCTGCATGAGCTGTTTATATATTTTGGAGATTAATCCTTTGTCTGTTGATTCATATGCAAATATTTTCTCCAATTCTGAAGGTGGTCTTTTCGTCTTGTTTATGGTTTCCTTTGCTATGCAAAAGTTTGAAGTTTCATTAGGTCCCATTTGTTTATTTTTGGTTTTATTTCCATTATTCTAGGAGGTGGATCAAGAAAGATCTTGCTGTGATTTATGTCAAAGAGTTTTCTTCCTATGTTTTCCTCTAAGAGTTTTATAGTGTCTTTTGTCATTTACAGACAGTTCTGGGTGTACTCTGATGTTTTTGCAAAGATGTTCCTATAAAAGAGTTTCATCTTCAAGGAATTCATGGAAAAGACTCTGACAAGTACAGGTTTCTGGTAACTGACTATACTCCTGAACTGAATAAATAAGCATTATCAGAACTCTAATGGAAAACTGATGAATTCATAAAAGTGCTAACAAAAGATCAAGATAAAAAAATTAATTACATGGGACTGAGTATACTGATGAGTATGATTATAATTTTTGTGACTTTCTGTTTGAATTAAAAACAAAAGAATCCCACAAGGACTCAGAAGCAAAAAATATACATATCAATTTTCACTGCAAAGTAAAGGAGCTGTTACAATGGAGGATTACTGGACTGAATGTCAATATTGTGACAAAGAAAAAAATATATATATATATGGGTCATCTTGGGCATGTTACTTGACTTCTTGTATCATATGTAAAATGGGATAGAAGTAGTATTGTTGGGAAATTATGTGAGATAGTATATGTAATGTAGAGCACTTAGAATGGTATATGGTTCAACCAAAGACTATATATGTGTTTGCTTTCTTCATGGTATTTTATTGTGTATATGCAATATAATTAATTTAGCTAGTTTCCCATTGATCAATGTATAGCATTTTCAATTCCTCTGCTATTCCAATGTTGTTGTCAATATCCTTACATACCCATTACCATTGCTAAAAAAAAAAAAAAGATAGTGTCCTTATTTTTCTCCTAGAAGATTAGCTTTTCATATTTATATTTTCATTATTCTTATGGATGTTTGATTTTTGTATTTGGTTTCTATTAGAAATCTATGACTATTCCCGCTGCCACCCTTAAGTAAAATAAATCACCCTTAAATAAAATAAATCTCAAAAGTAAGTTAGCTATGGTGTTAGAAGTTAGGACAGTGGTCACCTTTAAGGAAGAAAGAAAGGTATAATTATATTTACTGACCAGGGCGGTAGGTGTGTTCACTTTGCTGATATACAATGAGCTATAAACTAATGATTTGTACATTTTTCTGTATACATGTTGTAGTGGTGTGCTAAAGCTGGTTCACCCTAGTTCATGAGGGCCAATTGTTAAACAGAAATTTGTGAGTCAAGTGTCAAACTGTTGGTAGATTAAAATTAACCATTAAGAGAGTATTTACATCATTAATTTAACAAAAATTACAAATGAACAATTTATCTTTTCCCCAAAAAATAAAAAAAGATATTTTAATATTTAAGAGATCTTGCAAATTACTAATTTTTAAATTTATTGAATATGAAGACTGCCCTATAAAAAATAATTATTTTCATAAATCATGGTAATGTGCTAATATCATATTAGAAATTTAAAATTGGTATAAAGCGTATTTAAGGCTTACAAAATTATATAACTCTTTCTTTTTCTAGCCAGAGACTGTGAAAAATATGGACTCATTTCTTGCAAGCTATTATAATTATGTAATATTTCTGATCATTATGTAATAAACAATCTTAAATAATATTAATAAGCACAGATTATCTGTTTTGCACTTTGAACATTTTTGCACTCTATTCCTAATTTTAATTTAATTTTTATATAACAATTATTTTCAATGTTTCTACAATACAATATTCCTCTTCTATACCATGATTTGCTTTTCCATGATATTTAAACATTTTTTTAAGCATCTTTATTGGAGTAAAATGGTTTTACAATGGTGTGTTAGTTTCTGCTTTATAACAAAGTGAATCAGCTATACATATACATATATCACCATATCTCCTCCATCTTCCATCTCCCTCCCTTTCCCACCCATCTAGTGGTCACAAAGCACAGAGCTGATTTCCCTGTGCTATGCATGTGCTTCCCACTAGCTATCTATTTTACATTTGGTAGTACACATATAAGTCCATGCCGCTCTCTCACTACGTCCCAGCTTACCCTGCCACCTCCCTGTGTCCTCAAATCCATTTTCTACGTCTGCAACTTTATTCCAGTCCTGCCACTAGGTTCTTCAGAACCATTATTTTTTTTCTTTTTGTTTTAGATTGCATATATATGTGTTAGCATAC
This sequence comes from Aethalodelphis obliquidens, assembly GCF_003676395.1. Classification (NCBI taxonomy): domain Eukaryota; kingdom Metazoa; phylum Chordata; class Mammalia; order Artiodactyla; family Delphinidae; genus Aethalodelphis; species Aethalodelphis obliquidens. The sequence continues at coordinate 85,664,644 of NW_020837947.1, forward strand.
AGTATTTGTTATTCTCTTTCTGACTTACTTCACTCTGTATGACAGACACTAGGTCCATCCACCTCACTGCAAATAACTCAGTTCCGTTTCTTTTTTATGGCTGAGTAATATTCCATTGTATATATGTGCCACACCTTCTTTATCCATTCATCTATCAGTGGACACTTAGGTTGCTTCCATGTCCTGGCTATTGTAAATAGAGCAGCAATGACAATTGTGGTACATGAATCTTTTTGAATTATGGTTTTCTCAGGGTATATGACCAGTAGTGGGATTGCTGGGTCATATGGTATTTCTATTTTTAGTTTTTTAAGGAAACTCTATACTGTTCTCCATTGTGGCTGTACTAATTTACATTCCCACCAACACTGCAAGAGGATTCCCTTTTCTCCACAGCCTCTCCAGCATTTATTGTTTGTACATATTTTGATGATGGCCATTCTGACTGCTGTGAGGTGATACCTCATTGTAGTCTTGATTTACATTTCTCAAATAATTAGTGATGTTGAGCATTGTTTCATGTGTTTGTTGGCAATCTGTATATCTTCTTTGGAGAAATGTTTAGTTAGGTCTTCTGCCCATTTTTGGATTGAGTTGTTTGTTTTTTATTGATATTGAGCTGCATGAGCTACTTGTGAATTTTGGTGATTAATCATTTGTCAGTTGTTCATTTGCAAATATTTTCTCCCATTCTGAGCATTGTCCTTTTGTCTTGTTTGTAGTTTCCTTTGCTGTGCAAAATCTGTTAAGATTCATTAGGTCACATTTGTTGATTTTTGTTTTATTTCCATGTCTCATGGAGGTGGGTCAAAAAGGATATTTCTGTGATTTGTGTTATAGAGTATTCTGTCTATGTTTTCCTCTAAGAGTTTTATAGTGTCTGGACTTACATTTAGGTCTTTAATCCATCTGAGTTCATTTTTGTGTATGGTGCTAGTGAGTGTTCTTATTGTACTTTTTTACGTGTACCTGTCCAGGTTTCTCAGCAGTACTTATTGAAGAGGCTGTCTTTTCTCCATTATATATTGTTGCCTCCTTTATCAAAAATAAGGTGACCATATGTGCAGGGGTTAATCTCTGGGAGTTCTAATATGTTCCATTGATCAATATTTCTGTTTTTGTGCCAGTACCATAGTGTCTTGATTACTGTATCTTTGTAGTATAGTCTGAAGTCACGGAGCCTGGTTCCTCCTGTTCCGTTTTTCTTTATAAAGATTGCCTTAGCTATTCAGAGTCTTTTGTGTTTCCATACAAATTGTGAATTTTTTTGTTCTAGTTCTGTGAAAAATGTCATTGGTAGTTTGATAGAGATTACATTGAATCTGTAGATTGCTTTGGATAGTATAGTCATTTTCACAATGTTGACTCTTCCAATCCAAAAGCATGGTATATCTCTCCATCTGTTTGTGTCATCTTTAATTTCTCTCAACAGTGTCTTATAGCTTTCTGCATACAGGTCTTTTGTCTCCTTTGGTAGGTTTATTTCTAGGTATTATATTCTTTTTGTTTCAATGGTAAATGTGAGTGTTTCCTTAATTTCTCTTTCATAATTTTCATCATTAGTGTATAGGAATGCAAGAGATTTCTGTGCATTAATTATGTATCCTCCTACTTTACCAAATTCATTTATTAGCTCTAGTAGTTTTCTGGTAGCATCTTTAGGATGCATACTTTAGGATAGTATCATGTCAGCTACAAACAGTGACAGTTTTACTTCTTCTTTTCCAATTTGGATTAGTTTTATTTATTTTTCTTCTATGATTGCTGAGGCTAAAACTTCCAAAACTATGTTGAATAATAGTGGTGAGAGTGGACAACCTTGTCTTATTCCTGATCTTAGTGGAAATGGTTTCAGGTTTTCACCATTGAGAACCATGATGACAGTGGGTTTGTCATATACGGACTTTATTATGTTGAGGTAAGTTGCCTCTTTGCCTACTCTCTGGAGGGTTTTTTTTTTTTTTAATCATAAATGGGTGTTGAATTTTGTCAAAAGATTTTTCTGCATCTATTGAGAACATCATATGGTTCTTATCATTCAGTTAGTTAATATGGTGTATCACATTGATTGACTTGCGTATATTGAAGAATCCTTGAATCCCTTGGATAAATCCTGCTTGATCATGGTGTATGATCCTTTTAATGTGCTGTTGGATTCTGTTTGCTAGTATTTTGCTGAGGATTTTTACATCTGTGTTCATCAGTGATACTGGCCTGTAGTTTTCTTTTCTTTGTGACGTCTCTGTCTGGTTTTGGTTTCAGGGTGATGGTGGCCTTGTAGAATGATTTTGGGAGTGTTCCTCCCTTTGCTATATTTTGGAAGAGTTTTAGAAGGATTGGTGTTAGCTCTTCTCTAAATGTTTGATAGAATTCAACTGTGAAGCCATCTTGTCCTGGGCTTTTGTTTGTTGGAAGATTTTTAATCACAGTCTAAATTTCAGTGCTTGTGATTGGTCTGTTTATATTTTCTATTTCTTCCTGATTCAGTCTCGGAAGGTTGTGTTTTTCTAAGAATTTGTCCATTTCTTCCAGGTTGTCCATTTTATTAGCATATAGTTGCTTGTAGTAATCTCTCATGATCCTTTGTATTTCTGCATTGTTAGTTTTTACTTCTTTTTCATTTCTAATTCTATTGATTTGAGTCTTCTCCATTTTTTCTTGTTGAGTCTGACTAATGGTTGACCAATTTTGTTTATTGTCTCAAAGAACCAGCTTTTTGTTTTGTTGATCTTTGCTATTGTTTTCTTCATTTCTTTTTCATTTATTTAAGATTTAATCTTTATGATTTATTTCCTTCTGCTAATTTGGGTTTTTTTGTTCTTCTTTTTCTAATTGTTTTAGGTATAAGTTTCGGTTGTTTATTTGTGATGTGCCTTGTTTCTTCAGGTAGGAGTGTATTGCTATAAACTCTCTTAGAACTGCTTTTGTTGCATCCCATGGGTTTTTGGGTTGTCGTGTTTTCATTGTCGTTTATTTCTAGGTGTTTTTTGATTTCCTTTTTGATTTCTTCTGTGTTCTTTTGGTTATTAAGTAGTGTATTGTTTAGCCTCCATGTGTTTGTGTTTTTTACAGATTATTCCTGTAGTTGATACGTAGACTCATAGCGTTGTGCTCAGAAAAGATACTTGATATGATTTCAGTTTTCTTAAATTTACCAGGGTTTGATTTGTGACCAAAGATAGATCTATCCTGGAGAATGTTCCATGAGCACTTGAGAAGAAAGTGTATTCTGTTGTTTTTGGATGGAATGTCCTATAAATATCAGTTAAGTCCATCTTGTTTAATGTGTCATTTAAAGCTTGTGTTTCTTTATTTAGTTTCATTTTGGATGATCTGTTCACTGGTGAAAGTGTGGTTTTAAAGTTCCCTACTATGATTGTGTTACTGTTGATTTCCCCTTTTATGGCTGTTAGCATTTCCCTTATGTATTTAGGTGCTCCTATGTTGGGTGCATAAATATTTACAATTGTTATATCTTCTTCTTGGATTGATCCCTTGATCATTATGTAGTGTCCTTCTTTGTCTCTTGTAATAGACTTTATTTTAAAGTCTATATTATTTGATATGAGAATTGCTTTTCTAGCTTTCTTTTCATTTCCCTTTGGATGGAATAACATTTTCCATCCCCTTACTTTCAGTCTGTATGTGTCCCTAAGTCTGAAGTGGGTCTTGTAGACAGCATATATATGGGTCTTGGTTTTGTATCCATTCAGCCAGTCTACGTCTTTGGTTGGAGCATTTGATCCATTTATTTTTTTGGTAATTATCGATATGTATGCTCCTATTACCATTTACTAATTACTTTGGGTTTGTTGCTCTAGGTCTTTTCCTTCTCTTGTGTTTCCCACCTAGAGAATTTCCTTTAGCATTTGTTGTAATGCTGATTTGATGGTGCTGAATTCTCTTAGCTTTTGCTTATCTGTAAAGTTTTAATTTCTCCATCAAATCTGAATGTGATCCTTGCTGTATAGAGTAATCTTCATTGTAGATTTTTTCCTTTCATCACTTTAAATATGTCCTGCCACTCCTTTCTGGCTTGCAGAGTTTCTGCTGAAAGATCAGCTGTTAACCTTATGGGATTCACTTGTATATTATTTGTTGTTTTTCTCTAGTTGTTTTTAATAATTTTTCTTTGTATTTATTTTTTGATAGTTTGATTAATATGTGTCTTGAGGCGTTTGTCCTTGGATTTATCCTGTATGAGACTCTCTGTGCTTCCTGGACTTGATTAACTATTTCCTTTCCTATATTAGGGATGTTTTCAACTATAATCTCTTCAAATGTATTCTCAGTCTTTTTCTTTTTCTCTTATGTTCTGGGACCCCAAAATTAGAATGTTGGTGCATTTAATATTTTGCCAGAAGTCTCTGAGACTGTTCTCAATTCTTTTCCTTCCTTTTTTCTTTATTCTGCTCTTCAGTAGTTATTTCCACTATTTTATCTTTTAGGTCACTTATCCGTTCTTCTGCCTCAATTATTCTGCTATTGATTCCTTCTAGAAAAGTTTTAATTTAATTTGTTCTGTTGTTCATCATTGTTTGCTCTTTAGTTCTTCTAGGTCCTTGTTAAATATTTCTTGTATTTTCTCCATTCTATTTCCAGGATTTTGGATCATCTTTACTATCACAACTCTGAATTATTTTTCAGGTAGACTGCCTTTGTCTTCTTCATTTGTTTAGTCTGATGGATTTTTACCTTCCTCCTTCATCTGCTGTGTTTTTCTCTGTCTTCTCATTTTGCTTAACTTACTCTGTTTGGCGTCTCTTTTTTGCAGGCTACATGTTCATAGTTCCCATTATTTTTAGTGCCTGCCCCCAGTGGCTAAGGTTATTTCAGTGGGTTGTGTAGGCTTCCTGGTGGAGGAGATTAGTGTTCTGGGTGGTTGAGGCTGGATCTTGTCTTTCTGGTGAGCAAGACCACATCTGGTAGTGTGTTTTGGGGTGTCTGTAACCTTATTATGATTTTAGGCAGTCTCTCTGTTAATGCGTGGGGTTGTGTTTATGTCTTGCTAGTTTTTTGGCACAGGATATCCAGCACTGTAGCTTGCTGGTCGTTTAGTGGGCCTGGGTCTTAGCGTTCAGATGGAGATCTCTAGGAGAGCTCTTGCCATTTGATATTATGTGGACCCAGGAAGTCTCTTGTGGACCAATGTCCTGAACTTGGCTCTCCCACCTCAGAGGCACAGTCCTGACACAGAGCTGGAACACCTAGACCCTGCCAGCCACATGGCTCAGAAGAAAAGGGAGAAAAAATGAAGGAAAGAAATAAAGAAGTTAAATTAAATTTAAAAGTTATTAAAATAAAAATTATAATAATTATTAAAAATGAAAAACTAAAAATTACAAATAAAAAAGTAAAAATAATTTTAGAAAGTAAAAAAAAAGAAAGAAAGAAAGAAGAGAGCAACCAAAGCAGCAAACTAGGACAAATGGTAAAATCATAGCTATACAGACAATATCACACAAAGAAACATTCATATACACACTCACAAAGAGAAAAAGGAAAATATATATGTACCTATATATTAAAAAAAGGTGGAAGAGAGCAACCAAATCAATAAACAAATCTACCAACGATAAAAAACTCTAAGTACTAAACTAACATAAACATAAAACCAGAAACCAATTAGATGTAGAAAGCAAACCCCAAGTCTACAGTTGTTCCCGAAGTCCATCACCTCAATTTTTGGATGATTTATTGCCTACTCAGTTACTTCAGAGATGCAGGGTACATCAATGAATTGTGGAGAGTTAATCTGCTGCTCCTGTGGCTGCAGGGAGAAATTTCCCTTTCTCTTCTATGTTCACACAACTCTCGGGGTTCAGCTTTGTATTCGGCCTCGCCTCTGCATGTAGGTCGCCTGAGGGTGACTCTTCTTTGCTCAGACAGGATGGGGTTAAAGTAGCAGCTGATTAGGGGGCTCTAGCTCACTGAGGCTAGGGGGAGGGAGGGGTATGGATGCAGCACGAGCCTGCAGTAGCAGAGGCTGGCATGACTTTGCAAGAGCCTGGGGTGCACCGTGTGTCCTCCCAGGGAAGTTGTCCCTGGATCATGGGACCCTGACAATGGCAGGCTGCACAGGCTCTGGGAGGGGAAGTGTGGGTAGTGAACTGTGCTTGTACACAGGCTTCTTGGTGGCTGCAGCAGCAGCCTTAGCATCTCATGCCCGTCTCTGTTGTCTGTGCTGATAGCTGCAGCACACACCCATCTCTGGAGCTCATTTAGGCAGTGCTCTGAACCCCCTCTCCTTGCACACCCAGAGACAATGCTCTCTTGCCTCTTAGGCAGGTCCAGACATTTTCCTGGATTCCCTCCCGACTAGCTGTGGCACACTAGCCCCCTTCAGGCTGTCTTCATGCAGCCAACCCCAGTCCTCTCCCTGGGATCTGACCTCCGAAGCCCGAGCCTCAGTTCCCAGCCCCCACCCACCCCGGTGGGTGAGCAGACAAGACTCTCGGGCTGGTGAGTGCTGGTTGGCACTGATCCTCTATGTGGGAATCTTTCCACTTTGCCCTCTGTCACTCCTGTTGTTGTGCTCTCCTCCATGGCTCCAAAGCTTCCCCCCGCCACCCCCTATCTCCACCAGTGAAGGGGCTTTGTAGTGTGTAGAAACTTTTCCTCCTTCACAACTTCCTCCCACTGGTGCACGTCCCATCCCTATTCTTTTGTCTGTTCTTTTCATTTTTCTTTTGCCCTACCCAGGTACGTGGGGGAGTTTCTTGCCTTTTGGGAAGTCTGAGGTCTTCTGCCAGCGTTCAGTAGGTGTTCTGTAGGAGTTGTTCCACGTGTAGATGTATTTCTGATGTATTTGTGTGGAGGAAGGTGATCTCCACATCTTACTACTCTGCCATCTTAAAGGTCTCCCTAAACTTATTTTTTAATGTTGCATCATGTTGTTAGTTCACATTCATTCCACCCTGGAAATGTAATCCTTGACTCTCTTGTTAAGTTTTAATACAATCTTCATCAACAGATTTAGAATTCAAGCATGGGTATGAGATTGCATCTTATCTTGCATGACAGTGAGTGAAAGATTGCATAACTCCCATTTGCTTTAAGAATGTTGGTTAGCTGACACACCTGTTATGGTAATGGTAATTTGGTGTTGAATGAGAAAGAAGTTATCCAGGGGGAGAATTTCCATAACTATTGCATCTAATATCTGATGTAAGAAGTAATATTCTCCCAGAAACTGCATCCAAAATATTCTTTGAGTTCAGGAGAAAGAATAATATGCCAATACATTTTTTAATCTATATACTCACCGTTTAGCTTCTACAAGTGTTTTGTCCACCCGTTACATTTTCTTGACATATTTTAGTGATAGAAAATTGGAGAAATTCATAGAAATGCAGACCTTTCTAATCTCATCCGATATAAATTCTCTACATCCAAACACACACTCACATTATTATAGATAGTCCAAAAGTCAATTTAAGTATAGAAATAACTCTCCATAGACCTACTTAATATATTGAAGAATGTTTTAAGACTCTGCAAAGAATAAATGGTTATCTCATTGACAGTCTTCTTTGAAAGGGTGTAAGTGTACTACAGAGACATAATTATCTAGGGTCATCATTTTTTTAACACAACAATTAAGAAGAATATAAACCAGGTTATTTAATTGACTATTGTAGAAAGTGTTTGTAAGCTCCTTGGAATCTGGGAGTACGTGGACATATTCTCTCTTTTTAATTAGTTATGCAGCAAAAATTTATATAAGATTAACATAAATATGGAAATAAGACTACATATTAAAAATATGTTTTGTAGCAATAAAACATGGGGAAATATAGCTATTTTTATTGTTGGTTTTGTTGGAAAATACAACTTTCATTTATTCAATATTTAAGAATGTATTGAGAGTTTGTTCCCCTGTGGCTAGTACTCCATAGATAGCAGCCTGTATACAGAACTCCATCACTGGTTTCAGATTGATCTCCCCGCAAAGAACACCTATAAATTTTGGAAAAAAAAAACATAAAACAAGTGTTTGAAAACTTCAAATACACTTCAAAGGCAGCCAGGACTTAAGGGGCAAGGATCTTGGCAATAAGAGTTGTACATTCATCGAAGCCAAACTTCCCTGCATCTCTTTGTCCTTAGAGTATTTGCTGATTCACACCTAAGGGCAAAGAAATCTAACAGGAAAAAAAAAAAAAAAACCCTGCATGATATTTTCTGCACTTTCACTGGACTTGAGAGGAAAAAACTGGAGTTTGAGTTTTTAAAGGTGGCAAAGATCCCAGAAACAATAATCCTAGGGGGGAAAAAAGGGCATTGAAAAATGAACTCAACGTTCTTCAGTAAATTTTTCCTGAGGCATATGGCAAATAATATGTTTCACATAAATCGACTAGCCTCTGAGAAAACAAACAGAATGCATTTGCTCATCAGATATAGCATCAAGTATAATTTCAGCAGTCAGACAATACTGAGTTCAAGTCCCGCAAGTAGAAAGGACCCAAGTAAACACTTCAGGCTTTAAATTGAGAAGTCTGAGGTAATTAAAGATGCCCTATAAGTAAAGGAAAAATTAGTAATAGCCTCAAGGTAATCTTCCCATACTTTTGTAGCTCCCTGCCAAAGAAATAAAATTATCTCTAAAGGAAAATGACTTTATCCAAATCACCTTTACAATTTATCATACACAAAGTCTTACATTTAATAAAAAATAAATTACTAAATTTACCAGAATATTGAACCAAATTTTTGGAATCATAAAAAATGACAATAGAAACAAATCTATTGTAAGTAATCCAGATTTTTGACAAAAATGAAAACAATAGCTAATATTTTAAGAAAATATATATTTTTTAAAATAATGAATTTTGCTAGAGAATCAGAATTTATAAGAACTAAGTGGAAATGTTAGAATTTTAAAAATACAGAAACAAAATTTATAAACAGAATGAACACAGTAAAGTAAATATTAGTGAACTGGAAAACCAACAAACCAAAAACCTAGAAGCCTATTCCTAATAAAATATCCTTCAATAATGAATGACATAGATAACTCATAAATTAGAGTGAGTGAATTTGTCACCAGCTGATTCACATTACAAAAAAAAATGCTTTATATTTTTTCTTTAAGCTAAAGAAATATGTAAACCTTAGGAAGAAATGAAGAGCATCACAAATGATAAATATATGAGTAAGAATAAAAGACACATTTTTTACAATTTATTTAAGGAATAATTGGTATGTATAGTACAAAATAACAAAATCCTATGAAACATAACACGTAGAGTGAAATGAACAATATGGCATAAATAACAAGAAGGGTAAATGAGAGTGTACTTCTTATACTACTGCAAAGTTCTCATGTTATGCATGAACTTGTGTTAATTCACAAGCATCTATGATAATTTGAGAAATATGTTATAATCCTATCACAACAATTAAAAATCTAAACATACATATACAGCTAAAAAATAAGAACATTAATGAGGGTAAAATAATTTTTAAATAAACAGAAAAAGAAAACAGATTAATACAAAAATGGCAGGATAAAAGAAAGACAAAAATAACACATGGGACAATTAGAAAATAAATATTGAGGAGATGGAATTAAATCCACTATTATCAATAATTTTATTAAATATGAATTGATTAATGTTTTTAAAATGGCAGAAACTGTCAGATTGGATAAAAAAAGCAAGGCCCAAACATCTGCTGTTTGAAACAGATATACTTTAATACACTTTAAAGTTATAGATCAGTTAAAAAATGAAGATGGAAAAAGATATTTAAAAAAAAAACCACTAATACAAAGAAACATGAACTGGTATATTCAAATAAAAAAAGCGAGACTTTTAAGAGACATTTCCTGAATGCCAGAACACTAGGAACTTTTTATAGTAAAGAATTTCAATTCATCAAGAAGATGTAAAAACTCTAAATGTATCTTCATTGTATAAAAGAACTTCAAATTTGACAGAACTAAGTAAAGACATATTTGGAAAATATATTTAGAAATTTTAACACTCTTCTCTCTGTAACTGATAGAGGAATTAGACAGAAACTTGGTAAGTGTTTAGAAGATTTAAACAACATTTTCAACATGTTTAATTTAATTGACATTTATAAAATATTTCAATTAATGACAATAGAATAAAAATTCTTTGTAACTGAACATGGAACAAAAGACATGGATACTTCACAGAAGAAGATTTTGAGATGACTATGATCATATAAAAAAATACAAAATAACTTTAATCTTCAGGAAAATGAAAATAAAAACTACTACACACCCAGTAGAATTATTAAAGTTAAAAATGTTACAAGCAAGTATTTATGAACTTGTGGAACTTTTGGAAATCTCACGCCTTCTGTCAGGAATATAAAATGGTACAATTGTTTTGGAAAATTGTTAGTTTCTTATAAAATTAAACATACCCACACTGTGACCCAAGATGACAAACAGAACAAAACAAAATGACTCATGGCCACAAATACTAGTTCAAAAACATTCATAGAAACTTTATTCACAGCAGCACCAAAATGAAAACAACCCAAGTGTCTATCAAGGCTAGGTATTCTTTCCCTATGTTATGTGTTTGTGTATGCAGTTGTCTCAATGCACCCCAAGTGATTACTCAAAATTAACAGAAAATGGACATCCATGTTTCCACTTAGCTTTTTTTTTTTTTTGCTCATTTTCATTTTTTTAAACATCTTTATTGGAGTATAATTGCTTTACAATGGTGTGTTAGTTTCTGCTTTATAACAAAGTGAATAACGATATTAGATTTATAACATCCTCCTTTTTCAAGTATGGTGATGGAACCTGTAATCATTAGCCTTTGTTGACTTAATTTTGGAGTCTTAAATGATATATTGATGAGAAAAGGACATGAGTGAAGTTTTTGAGTAATGAAAATGTTGTGTATCTTGATTTATATGGTGATATTTTGCAATGATTAAAACATTTGACATATTAAATGCATTGCAAATATATGTCTCTATTGCTTGTCTATAATAAATATTCCATATAGTTTTAAAATATTAATATTTTTGTTAGATACTTTTTTCCTTTCTAGCAAAGCACTAATTTTTCAGTACAGATTTATCCCTCCTAAATTATCTTAATATTTGCTTTTGTTCTCCATCATAAATTTTTATTTCACAAAAATTAATTTATTTGAGAGTTTATACTTACAAAGGAACTGTTTAAGAGAAATTACTGCCAATAAAATAATAAAATGTGATTGCAATTTTTATTTGACTGTATATCATTATGAATTATTTTGTTTGAAAATATTGTAGGAACTCAACTGAACTGACATGAACATTAAAGAAACTAAATTATTTTTTATAAAAAGAAACCAACTCCAGAGTTTATCAGAGTTGATAAGTCCAGGAGCACAATGGTGTTGTTGATACCCTGATTCCTTAATCTTCCCCATCTTCCCTTCACTCTTTCCCCAGAAAGTCACCCACTTCTGAGAGTTACTCAGAGATACAATATCCACAAAAGGAAAGAGGCATTTTCCAATATGTTAATCTTTGTATAAGCAAAAAACTAATCAAAACTACCAGCAAACAAAAACATTTCTCCAAAGCCTCTAAATAAACTTGGAAATTTCTGTAACCACCTTAATGAGCAGAAACATGTGGAGAGGCTATGCACATGTCATTCACTGACAAGAGATATGGAATGAAAATGGTTGTACTGAATAGATTACATTTATGGGGATTTTACCTTCAGACTAAGGATAGTGTCTATGTTTGCTGAATCCTGTGCTTAGGGTAAAACCCTGTCTGAATTCAGGGATTAGCCAAGAAGACAGAAGATGTATATTGACAGAGGAATGGGAACCCAAATGTACCAGCTGAGAAGGTTATTAAAAAATACATTATAGTTTTTTATTTTTGCCATAGAACTTCTTTTATTTATTTATTTTTAATTTTTAAGCATGTCCATACGTATGTGTGTATTTATTTGTTTATGGAATGTAGGCTCCTTTATGGGAAAAGTATTCAAGTGTCTTTTAGTCATTATGTCCCTCAAATTCCTAGCACAGTGCTGGCATACAGAAGATACTCATAAATAGTTGGTGAAAGCATAAATAATATGATGATTCACATGTTGGCAAACAAGAGCTACAAGAGAAGGTTAAAAATACTGATTAAGAGAAGCCTTCAAGAAAGCAAAGATTCTTGCATTCAGGTGAAGGACAAACTCCTCTTAATCTCTACTAATAATGAACACATTTCTAAATGATGTAATAAATAGTTTATCTTCAGTAATCTTTAAGCTCTTTGAAGATTTGGACCGCATTTATGTATTTTTTTGTCTATGACTCCCAAACTCACATAGGACCTTATTGATAGATGTACTTACTAAGAATTCTTTATGTATTTTGTATAAATATCTTTGTCAGTTTTTATTGCAGATATCTTCTTTCACACTGTGGCTTTACTTTTTACCTTTTTAATAGTGTTTTTGTTGAAGAGGAGTATCTAATTTTATATAGTACAATTTCTTAACAAATTCCTTTGTTCTCTAATTTTTTATCTTGTTGTAGATGTCTTTTTTTTTACCACAAATTCAAGGAGATATTCCCCTATATTTTTGCTATATTTTTCTACATTTAAACCTTCATTTCCCTGGAACTGATTCCTGTGTTTAATGTGAACTATGAGTCAAGTTTCATTATTTTTTACATGGATAATTAATTGATACAGCATCATTTTTTGCAAAGTAGTATTTTGAGGATTTTTTGCATCTATATTCCAAAGAGATAGTGATATAGATAGATAGATAGATAGATAGATAGATAGATAGATAGATAGATAGATACATGATAGATAGATAATTTTTTGTGTGTGTAATGTCTGGTTTTGGTGTCAGGGTAAACTTGTCTTAATAGAATGAGTTCAGAAATATCTCCTCATCTTTTATTTACTGGAAGAGTTTGTGAAGGACTGCTGTACTTTTTCTTTAAATATCCACCGAATATTGGACTTTTTATTTGGGGAATTAAAAAAAAAATTAATTCAATCTCTCCACTTGTTATGGATTTATTCAGACTTAATATGTTTTCTTGAATTAGAAATATGCCAATTTCTTCATTACCTAATGTATTGACATAAAATTGTTCATAGTGTACCTTTATATTCCTTCTTTTTGTCTGCACTTTCAGAAGTGATTCCACCCATTTCACTCCTTATTTTTGACACATGGGTGTTATGTTTGTCTCTACCTATTGACAATGATGCTGTCAGCTAGAAATGTCTGGGGCAGTCACTTGGGCCCATCCTACTTGTGGCAGCCGACCACAGATATTTCCCAAACCAGAGCCTTTTCTGTGTCCAGATCAACCCTTTTAGTTCTTATTATTATTGCATGATGTACCTCAGCAACAACCATTAGGGAACTTTGAAAAAATAAGGCTTATTACTCACAGGTCCTGGAGGGTGGACAGCAAACCCAAGGGACACACAGAGAAGTCTTCATGTAGACAGAGGGAGGGAGAGTGGACATGGGACTACCTCCATTGGGGTCAAGGGTCAGGTGCCTAGGGTTTTAAAACATAAGAGCAGGAATTAGGGCACAGGAAAGGAAAAGTGGGGGCAATCAAGTAGTCACTTACTAAGGTTACCCAAGGCATTCTAAAACCATGGTCCCCATGGTTCATCTAATCTGGTGAATTTCAGAGTATTTTTTCCCACTTGAGTCAATCTTTTATGAAGATTAAAGATGGCAGAAGCTGAGAAACTGTAGACCAAAATGAAAGCACTTATACTCAATCCAAAGAACCATCCTAGCCAATGATGAGACATATAAAGAATGTGATCTGGCCAATATCAACTGTTAGTGTAACTGAGAAATAGATTTCTATTTCATACCATACCCAAATACAAAGTTTTATATTTTATATCACCATACAAAAAGGAAAGTAAAAGAGTAAGCCATAGAGTGGGAAAAACTATTCACAACATATATATATATGTATATATATATATATATATAACAATACTATTATGTCCAAGTACATTTTTAAAAATTCTTACAAATCAATAACAAAATGTCAAACAGCACCCCTCCCCAAATGAGGAAATGACATGAACCAGAAAATTCAAAATGGAAATATCCTAATAAGCACATGGAAAGATCATCAACATCATTAGTTATTTGGAAAATGCAGCTCAAAGTGAAAATCAGACACTAATACACATACAGCAAAGTGGCTAAAATTAAAAAAAAAAAGATTGATGAGGATGTGAAACAACTGGAACCATCAAATATTGCTGGTGGGAAGAAAAGCTGTACATCAAATTTCGGTGTCTCCCTGGCAGTTTCAAATACACTTAAACCTACATCCATGATCTAGGAATTTCTATCCTAGATATTTGCCCAAGAGAAATGAAAACATATGTTTACACAAAAACACATAAAAGAATGTTCATAGCAGCTTTATTTTTAACATCCCCAGACTAGCATGTCTTTTTGTATACCCATTGAATATTGGGAAAATAATAAATTCATGCAACAGAATACTAAATAGCAACCAAATGAAACAAACTATGGATAATCACAACAACAAAGAAGAATTTCTTACCATAAATTAGGGAAATTAAGGAAGAAATAAAACAGTATATGCTATATGATTCCATTTATATAATGTTCAATTGCTGGTAAATTTAATCTAAATTGATAGAAATAAGAAAAACTACCAATATAATTTACTAAATCAGCAGATTGAAAGGAAAAGAGAAATGATATTGTTACTGGAGAGCAGGTTCTTGTCTCCTCACAGAAAGAATTCAGAAATGAGACATGGAAGTCAAGAAAGCAGAGCAAGGATTTATTAAGCAATAGTACACTCTCAGGAGAGATCTGGCAGGATAAGGTGAGCAGCTATTCTGAGTTCCTTTATACAGTGTGTGAAAATGATTGGGCAGAATATTCACTGAGGAGGGAAGGGTTTGTGTTTCCTGCTTTTCATCACAGCTCCACATTCCTGAGGGGAGGAGAGATTTTTGTCCTTATTTTGGTCTTGATAGGAAGTGTCATGGCATTGGTGCATGATAGGTACTTCTTATTTGCAAGGCTTATTTTATTGTAATGAGGGCACATACCTTTTCCTGCCTTTCTTTGTCTGCCTCTAGGACCCCATTCAAGATGTATGGTATATACGGTTTTATGTAAGCCTGGAGGTTCCTGCTTTTCTTTGTCTGCCCGAGGATCCCTGCATTCACAAGATGTATGGTTTCCTGCCACACAACCTGTGTCCCACCCCCTTTCTCTGCTCATATTTAGCTATCTGCCTGCTCTAATATCCCCCTTCAAGGAGTCTGGACCCTTAAAATCTTGTAAGGGTCAAAGGGTTGACAGTCCATCTTCTATAGCTGCTTCAACCTGAGCTGGAGAATTGTCCCTACCTTGGGGAGTCCAGATCCCTTTGCTATCTGAATAAGATAGGATTTCTGGGTTTGTTTACAGTGGGAGGCATGGGGAGCAGAAGTAGAAGGAGGATGCAACCTTTCCCAGTGGATGTAGATAGTCCTCATCTTCAGGTGGGACGGGTTGAAATCCTTGTTGTACCATCATTTGAAGTTGGAGTTGTTGCATTCTAGAGGATAGAAATTTAACTAGGTAGTTAAAAATACAAGGACCAATGAGAAATATAGGGGCTACAGGACCTAGAAATGGGAGAAGACAAGTGTATCCTGGAAACCAACCCCTAAGTGTCTTGGTCTGTTTCTGATTCCCTTGGTTATGCCTGTGGAGCCAGACAGCATGTTTGTAGATAGATTTCCTTAACATTTATGTCTATTCCTCCTGAGATGTTAATGTACATGCAGCATGTTTTATTTATGACAGTGCAGACCCCTCCTTAGTTTGCTAAGAGATAATCTAAGGCCTGACCCTTGTCAAAGGCTACACCTGCCAGGGGATCTAGGGATTTAGGGATTTTTGTGGAAGTGAGAGTGTTTCTCCAGGATTATTATTATTTTTTTAATGTTCCATCTAGGGAGGAAATTAGATCCTTCAAGTTTGCCTCATGGTAGGCGAATCATCCCAAAGGGGCAGCCACAGCTAGGGTCCCCATAATTCCTGTCAGCACCAGACTGAAGGCCCTTTTCTGTCTCACATGGGTCACAGTCACACTGAGGATGGCTATTTGGGCCAAAGCTGCAGTTCCCAAGGTGCAGTCCCCATAGTGATGTTTGTTGTCTGGATGTGAGAGAACAATGGCTTTGGTCATTGTGTGGTAGTTGTCAGAAGTCCCACATAGCCATAATAATCCAGGCAACACTCATAAAACAGTGTGGTTAGTTTTGTCACACAGCTGGAGAAAAGTCTCAGGAAGTGAGATACAGTTGCAGAGGGGTCCCATTTGTATTCTGAATCTGGTATCTGGTTAGGAGTACCCAGGAGGACGTTTATATTCAGAGAGGGTCATGGTAAGGGAATATATGATATTATATAATAATCAGCACAAGAAGTTCTGTTGGCATAAATTTTGTGAACTGTTATAACACACGTGTGTGTTGTTAGGGTACAGGATAAGGTGTAAATAAGCTGGTCCTCTACATCATGCCTATTTATAGGCTTAAGGGTATCTAGGGATAGGTTTAAGTTTCTTTAAGTTTGAGAGATTCTCGTGGGCTGGAAAGGGATCTATGTTTTCACCGTGGGTACCATTGTGACAAGGGGTGCATCCTAGGATTTGATTGCAGATTAGGGAGGTTTTGGTGATATTTATAGCCCTTGAATAGTGAGGTGTGGTGCGGTAACAGAGTGGAGATGGCATTTCCCATGTAACAATTAAGTAAATTTTTTCCTAGAGTAATTAAAAGCAGATTGGTTAAAAGCAGAGAATACAGTGTGATTGTTGACCAGGTTAGCCTTGAGAGTGGTACTTACTTCTCCAGAGGTGGTGGGTTGCAAACGGTAAACCCAACAGAGAAAGAGAGATTTTCCCCTATAGCAAAATTCTTGGAGTTATGGACTATTATGTCATCTTTCCATGTTAAGTCTTGGGACCAAAGAGATTGGATAGATAAGACAAGAACAAGTAAGAGCAGGTGTAAGGTCCCTAGCATTATTTGGAAGGGGAAAAAGAGGAAGAATCGAGGACGTGGAACTTAGCTTTGTGTTTATGACGTTCCTTTGTCCTTCTTGAACAAGAACTTCAGGTCTTGAAGTGGTTCACTCATCCACCTGGACTCTTCTGGCCACTCAAGGTCTTCTGTGTCCTATGAAGACTCAGGGGAAGGGGTAGGTTTACGTCTAGAAACATGCATCCAAGTAGTAGTCTCCTGTAGTTTTACTGCAGTAGGAGTGCTGAGAAGGACCTGGTAAGGTCCCTTCCACTTGGGAAAAAATTGGTCAGAAGCGGACAATTTCCTCTATGTTTTGGGGAGAACAAAGGCTCCTGGCTGAACATGAATAGGGCTGTTTCTTGGCTATGGGCCGGCAAAACCTGATTTCCATATTCTGAAATCACCTTATGGACCTGTCCCAGATTAATTAGGTACCTATTATACACTGGTATACACTATAATACACTATTATACACCAAAATGTCAGAGAATATAAAGGGCCGAACATAAGTCATTTCAGAAGGGCTGAGCCTTAGCCCCATTTTAGATGCTACCCCGATTCTCAGGAGGGCTATGGGTCAAAGCCCTCTTAACAAAGTTTAGCCAGGATTTTTTGTTTTAAAGTTTGATTTTGCCCTTTTCACCTTTCCGGATGGATTGAGGCCTCCAGGCAGCATGAAAGTGGAAGCAAATGCCTAGGGCAGTAGAGATATTTTGTGTAACCTTAGCCACAGAAGAGGGGCCATTATCTCTTTGTAAAGACCATGGATATCAGAACGAAGGAATTATTTCCTTTAATAATGGTTTTGCTACCTCCTGAGCTCTCCTGGTCCTTGTTGGAAAGACTTCCACCCATTTGGTGAGAGTGTCAATAAAAACCAGAAAGTATTTATATCCCTGAGAGGGTAGCATCTGGGTAAAGTCTACTTGCCAGTCCTCCCTGGGTAGCTTCCTCTTCACTGGATGGGCTGGAGGAGGGATGGGGCCCTCAGTTTTCCTGCTGTGTTATTATGGTAGCATATATTACAGGTCTTTATGATCTCTGAATAGTCTGAGAAAAGCCCATGCCAGAAAAAACTTTCTCCACCAGGCTAGCCACAGCATCTCTCCCCAAGGTGAGAGGAGTCATGGAGTGACTTTAACATTTTCCACTGTAATGCTCTGGGAAACATTATTGTTTGCTCCTTAATCCACCAGCCATCAGGCCCTTTTTGGTATCTCCCTAGTTCTAGCCCATTTTATTTCCTTGATTGTGTACTGGGGTGGTGACATTGGCTAGGGGATCGTACGTGGCCTGAGATGAAGGGGTTTTAAGAGTTGCACCTCTGTCACCTTGTCAGACAGGTTGTTTCCTTTTACTATGTCTGAGTTACCATTTTGATCTCCCTCACAAAGGATAACTGCCACCTCCTTAAGGTCTTGTACTGTCTCTAGGGGTCTTAGGATCTCTGGGCAGTGCTAGACTGGGAAGCCCTGTGCAGTCATGGGTCCCTAAGTTTCCAAATGGCAGCAGCTCCTTATGTAAATCTCCTATGGCAAACCCTGCCTTCCAGACACAGTCACATTTACAGCTACTTCCGTCAGTAAACCAGACAGCATCTGGGTCCTCGATGGTTTTTGTCCCTAACGTTAGCTCTGCTAGAGTACACATGTTATATGGCTTCAGTGCAGGAATGAGATAATTCCTCTGGGCTTTCTATTGGCATAAGAGTGGCTGAATTAAGGGTCTGACAAACCTTAAGGGTCACTTTAGGAGAGGTAAGAAGGAGGGCCTGATATTTTGTGAGGTGGCCTCCAGTCAGCCATTGGTGTCTCTTAATTTCTAATACTCCCTGTACCTACTGTGGGATTAACACTTGCAGGTGTTGACCCATGGTGAGTTTTGTAGCCTTTTTAACCAGCAGGACTATGGCTACTATGGCTCTCAGACAGTCTAGCCACCCTGAAGCCGCTGGATCCCACTGTTCGGAGAGATATGCCACTGGCCGTGGGACTGGTCCACCTTTTGGGTGAGAACTCCCAGGGCTAGTCTCTGTTTTTCTGAGGTAAACAGAGTAAAGGACTTGTTTAGATATGGGCTCCCTAGGGCTGGGACACTGATCAGGGCAGTTTTAATCTGATCAAATGCCCTCCATAAATTGCCCATTGAATCCAGAGCTTCTGTGTCTGGTCCCTTCAAGGTTTCATACAATTGTTTTGCCATGAGACCAAACCCCGGGTCCAAATCCTGTAAAACCCAGCCTTTCTAAGAAGGTTCTGAGCTATTTCTTTGCATGTGGTGGTGGTAAATGGAGGATTGCCTCCTTACACCAGGTTGTAAGGGTGCATTTTCCTGTGCTTAGAACATGTCCCAGGTAGATGACTCTCTGGGAGGAAATTGGGCTTTCTGGGGGGAGCCCAGGGAATCGAGGACCTGTAGAGTGTTTTGGTCCGAGGCTGCATTTAAGGGGCTGCAGATAAAGAGGTCGTCTACATATTGTAATAATGTCCCCATCTCTAATTTTAGTTCCCTTAGTTCCTTTGTTAGGGCATTGCCAAACAGGTGTGGGCTGTCCTAGAATCCCTGAGGAAGGACAGTCCAAGTATACTGTTGGGTCTCATTGGTTTCTGGGTCAGTCCATTCAAAGCAAAAAGGTGTTGAGAATCAGGGTGAACAGGTAAACAGAAGAAGGTGTGTTTAAAATCAAGGACTGTAAGTCAGGATGTGTCCTCAGGGATCTGAGTAAGTTTCATGTATGGATTGGAAGCAATCAGATGAAGAGGATTTACAGATTCATTTATGATTCAAAGATTGTGAACCATTACATATTCCCTTGGAGTATTACAAGAAGATTCACACAGAACCAAAAGCCCATACTTGATGAATTTTGAAATTAGGGATTGGAGGCCTTGTCGAGCCTCTACTTTAATGGTATTAATGCCTGGAATGGAAGTTACTAGCCTACTTTAAGGTGAATTTTATGAGTGGCAAATTTTGCCCATCCTGGTATGCCCTGATCCCAGACTTGTGGGTCTATGAGTGTTTCTTTTTGTTTTTTTTTTTTTTTAATTTATTTTATTTTATATTGATTCTTTTCTCTCTTTTTTAAAAAAATAATTTATTTATTTATTTTTGGCTGCATTGGGTCTTCGTTTTTGCACGCAGGCTTTATCTAGTTGCAAAGAGTGGGGGCTACTCTTCGTTGCAGTGCATGGGCTTCTCATTGCGGCAGCTTCTCTTGTTGTGAAGCACGGGCTCTAGGAGTGTGGGCTTCAGTACTTGTGGCTCGCAGGGTCTAGAGCACAGACTCAGTAGTTATGCCGTGTGGGCTTAGTTGCTTCACGGGCCTGTGGGATCCTCCTGGACCAGGGTTCAAACCAATGTCCACTGCATTGGCAGGCAGATTGTTAACCACTGCACCACCAGGGAAGCCCTTTATGAGTGTTTTAATTTCTGGAGGAGTATTTTGGGCTAGAATGTTTGTTTCCTGTATAATGAATAGGTCCAGTCAAAAAAAAAGGCCTTTGTTTTGGTTTTCAGGGAGAGTAAGAGTTGTCCCTAAGGCTGAGAGAAAATCTCTTCACAATAATGGGATGAAGAATTCAGTCTTGACAAGAAACTTGTGAGTTACGTCTTTCCCCAGGTGCAAGTTAGAGGAGTGGTGAAATGTTTTAGCTTTGACTTTCTTTCTACCTTGACAACGGAGCAATTTTCGGGTCAAGAGGCCCAGCATGGGAAGTCAGGACAGAGTAAGTGGCTCCATGTTCACTAGAAGCTGGACAAGCTTACCTGCCATGTTAATGGTCACTCGTAGTTCCTCCCATGTGATGATGACTACCTTTCTGGGAGCCTTGGAGGTCCCCAGTCCCAGCAATTCAACCACTGCCATGATTGGCATGGGGGAAGTTCCTCTCTCCCTTTGGAGCTGAGGGCATTCCCTCCTCCAGTGACCCATGTTTTTACAGAGCGGGCATGGAATCCTGTGTGGAATCTGGGACCCATTTCCTGGGCATATCTTACTCCAGTGTTATGGGCTTCCACAGTTAAAACAGGCTCCTTTATCTAATGGGGTCTTCTGGGAGTACTTTTGTGATGACTAGGAGGTGGGTTAGGTGCCACCACAATGGCTCCCAGACACTTGGCTTGCTGATGGTCCCTTCTTAAGTCACACAGTTCCTTCCTTTCCTCCTCAGCCTGGTGTCTATTGTTAATGACATTGAAAGTCATATTAATAAGAAAGGTAAGAGGGGTTTGGGACCCCATGCCAAGCTTTTGAAGCTTCTGACATATGTCAGAGGCTCACTGGCTAATGAAATGGGCTGCAAATACAATGTGCCCCTTGAAAGTATTTGGGTCCACATTTATATACTTCCCAAGAGCATCTACCAACCAGGCCAGAAATAGGGCTGGATTCTCATCTTGGACTTGGGTGATCTCTTTAATCTTATAGTTGATGTGTTTAATTATGCATTGGTTCATCCCTTCAGTGAGGCAAAGGATCATGTGGTCTCTTCTAGGGGAACCAGTCTGGCCTGGTTGATAGTCCCAATAAGGATCAGTTAGAGGTACTTCTATCATGCCCACAGGGCATTGATGTGGCTGGGCAAGGAGTAATCTATCAACATATATTTGAGCCTGTGCCCAAATATGGGTCTTTTCCTCAGAAATGCAGCAGTGAGAAATGACAATATTTAGGTCCTTCCAAGTAATGTCAAAGGAAGAAGTTAGTCCCTGGAATTCTTGGGTGAACCAACTAGGGTCCCATGAGAATCGACCTAAGCAAAAGAAGCACTGGTTGAGGTCAGACAAAGAAAAGGAGGTGTGTACTCTGGTAATTACCTGAAGTCTTCCTACTATTTCTTGGAGGGGGCAAAGAAGCTCAGGCTGCACTTCTGGTACTGAAGGGTAAAGAGGCTTATATGGTGGTGGAGGGGCTGAAGATGGTGAAAGAGTTTTGGTACTTGGGTCTTCTGCCTGAGACTTGTTTTCCTCCATAAATGTTACCAGAGGGGTTTCTGTACAGTCTTCATGGGTTCCAACCAGCAAGGTTCCTTAACACAGGACTTGCGTAGCTCCAGGTTCTCTCTTAGAGTCATAGAGGCCTGAACATAAAGCATCTCTGTTTATTTTCTCTGCCTTTTGCATAAAAACATCTAACTGTAGGATGGTATTATAGTTGAGGCTTTCCTTTCCTGGCCAGGTGCCATGGTCCTTAAGTCTATATTGGGGCCAGCTGTATTATAAAAAAAAAAAAAAATTAAAAATGAGCTTTTTCCATTTTAAAGAATCTAGAGAAAACTTGTCCCAGTGACTCAGAATACAACTAAGAGTGAGTCCTTGGGGATGGAGGAGGTACTTCCCATCGATTCTTCAGGGAGAAAGGGCTCCTGTAAAAGAATGGGGCACTACCATTAAGGTGTCCCTTTAAGGGTTCCCTACTTTAGGACTGGCACCAGGCATTACTCTCCACCTAGCCCAGCCTACCTTGGCCAATGTGGGTGTAGCAACCCCACCATATGGTGAACCTGTCAGCCCCAGCATTCTGGGGCCCATGTCCTATCCTGGCATCCACAGTACCCAGGATGAGTGACATTCCTGAAGACTCCTTTATAGATTCTACATCCAATGATTAATGCTTGTGTTCCAGGGTGTATTCCCCTGGAACAGACATCTTCATAGTTCCAGGACGTATTTAGGTCTCAGTTTCCTTTCTCTAAAAGGGTGGAGGGTATCTGAAAAGAGGCACTGGCCACTAAGGAAGGTGGTATGTGGGGTTGTGTAAAAACTTTCTATTACCTAGGAAATTCTCCATTTCCTTTAGATTACTGTCTATACAAGTAATACTTCATTTTATACTTCCAAAAAATTGAACCTGATGAGTTAATCAAATTGTGGGTAAGATAAACCCAGAGGGCAAAGATCTTATGGTTCAGGACCTTAGCTGCTTGTGAGAATGGCTGCAAACGTTTCCTGACATAATGTCCTGCACATATACAATAATGGGAAGTGCAAGACCTAGCAGCAAGGTTGGAAACTGACTGACAAATTTCTTTCCCCAATTTCCAGCAGAGCAAGACAAGAAAATAGGAGTGAGACAGGGATAGTCAGGCATAAGTGGGCCAATAATAAGCCTGTAAGGGTAGCCGCAGGGAGGGGGTGGTGTTATGCATTAAACTGTGTGCCTAGAGATGGTGCATGGAAGTTGTCTTAAGGTGGGCAAACAGACCTGTAATCTCTCTAGTCTGTTCCATGACCCACTTATCCTCACATGGGAATCTTCTAGTGGTGAGCTCCCTACTGGCTTTTACTTGCTCTACCCATGACTACATATGTTGTGGCAAATAGATCCAAAATGTGATGGACAAAGAAAGCAAGAGAGAGAGAGAGAGAGAGAGAGAGAGAGAGTAGTGGCAAGAAGTCAGGCAGTGCCTCTCAAGCACAAGGGAGGTGAGAGGCTGAGGCTTACTTGTGTTCTCCTGGCTTGCTCACCAAAGATGTTACCAGAGCATAGGTTCTTGTCTCATCACAAAAAGAATTCAGAGATGAGTCACAGAGACCAAGAAAGCAAAGTGAAGATTTATTAAGTGATAGTACACTCTAAGGAGGAAGGGTGGGAAGGCTCAAGTGAGCAGCTGCCCTGAGTTCCTCTGGCAAACTGATTATATGGGGTGTGAAAATGACTGGACAGAATATTCATTGAGGAGGGAGGGATTCTGGGTCATATTTCCTGGTTTTCATTGCAGCTCCACCTCCCCAAAGGGAGAAGGAAATTTTGTCCTTAATTGGTCTTGATCAGAAGTGTTATGGTGTTGATGTATGATGGGTGCTTCTTTTTTGCAAGGTTAATTTTACTGTAATGAGGGCATAATGAGAAAAAGTTACATTTAGTTGCTGGAGATTCCCACTTTTCCACCTTTGTTTGTTTGCCTCTAGTACACCTCTCACCACAAGAAGTATGGTATGTATGGTTTCCTGTCAGCCCAAAGGATCATGTTTTTCTCTGTCTTCCCATGGACCCCTGTCATTCACAAAATGTATGTTGTCCTGCTACCTGGCCTGTGCCTTCCTTCTTGGCCCATATCTAGCCATCTGCCCATTCTAACAATATGGCCACCTTATTAGAGGTAAACACACACACACACCACCAGTATCATCACTACCACCACCACAAGCACCACTAAAATAAAACATTAAAACAATATATACTTGTGACAAAAATGTTAACGATTAAGATATAACTCCATATAAACTTTAGAGTCAGTTTGTTGAAATCCATGAAATAACTTTCAGGGATTTTTATTGGAATTTCTATGAATCTGTAGCTTAATTTGAGAAGAACTGATATTTTGACAATGTTGAGTCTTCTTGTCCATGAACATCGAATATCTCTCCATTTATTTAGTTCTACTTCAATGCCATTCTTCAGTGTTTTGTAGTTTTTTGTAGTTTTCCCTACATAGATCCTGTACATATTTTGTTAAATTTATACCTAAGTATTTCATTTTGGGGAGGTGCTAATATAAATGGTATAGTGTTTTAATATCACTTGTTCATTGATGGTATGTAAGAAAGTGATTGGCTTTTGTATATTAATCTTGCATCCTGGAACCTTGCTATAACTGTTTATTAGTTCCAGGAATTTATCTATTCTTTTGGATTTTCTATATAGACAATTATTTTGTCTCTGAACAAAGACCATTTTATTTATTCCTTCTCAAACTGTAAACATTTTTTTTCTTTTCTTATCTTATTTAATTAGTTAGTTCTTCTAGTACAATATTGAAAAGAAGTGGTGAGAGGGGACATCCTTGCCTTACCTGATATTAGTTGGAAAATTTTGAGTTTCTCACCATTAGTTATGATGTTATCTGTAGGACTTTTTGTAGATATTACTTATCAGTTTGAGGATGTTCCTCTCTATACTACTTTACTGAGATTTTTTTATGATGAATGAGTTTTGGACTTTATTCAAATGTGTTTTTGCATCTATTGATATGAGGATGCAATATTCTTTTGTGTGTGTGTGTGTGACACACAGGCCTCTCACCATTGTGGCCTCTCCCGCTGCGGAGCACAGGCTCCGGATGTGCAGGCACAGTGGCCATGGCTCACGGGCCTAGCTGCTCTGCGGCATGTGGAATCTTCCCAGACTGGGGCATGAACCCACTTCCCCTGCATCGGCAGGTGGACCCCCAACCACTGTGCCACCAGAGAAGCCTGCAATGTTCTTTTTTTAACTACTGATGTGATAGAACGTATTGATTTTGTAATGTTGAATAATCCTTTAATTTAATTAGATGAAAGAAATATATGTTTAAAATAAAGAAATATCTATAAGAAAAATCTAAATAAATAAAATATAATAGTTGAGAGAAATATTCACTTTTTTAAAAATTAAAATTGTTATGAAAATCAAATATTGATACATTATCTTCCAGTTCATTGAGATTAAAATGTGTAGTCTTTTTTTTCATAAGCACATATATTTTTATATTAACTTGGACTGAAAGTCCTATTACTGTATTCTATTATTTATCTTTCAATTTCTTTTCTCTCTTTTATTTTTAGTTCCATTGGAATGTTTTCTTTTCATTAGCATTTCAACTATTTTTTCTGGAATGCAATTGTCTCATCTCCATCAGGACAATCCAACATCTATTTTACAAACAAGATTAATGTATTTCAAACTTTGTAAAATATCCCTTTTATTATATTATTTCATTGATTAAAACCATTCACTAGTTTTCTAAGATTCTGAAAAATACTTACAATTTAGCTTTTGATATCTCTGAGGCTTTTTACATGTTAGCTCCAAGGAGTATTCCCAAGAATATATCCACTCTTTTTTGCCAAACTTTATTCCAATCAAACTACTATACCTTTAATTCATGGGTCCTGACTTACTCTGCAATGAACCCAAGTTTGTATTTTACTCTTGCTATGACAAAGTATACTCAATATTGATGCTAGTATTCCTACTAATATGATATTGATTAAATTTTAATATCACTTTGTTTTGTATATCCCTTAATTACATATGGTGTGTATAGATGATTTTACTATTTCTATCTTTTAATCTTCCTACTAGCTTTATAAATGGTTCATCCACTACCATTCCTATATATCTGCCTTTACCAATAATATTTTCTTTTCATAATGTTCATATTTCCAGTTTTGTCCTTTGCTGCTTAGAAAAGTCACTTTAACATTTCTTGTAAAACAAGTTTGATAACTTTATCAGGTAGAATATTCTTGGTTGTAGGGCTTTTTACCTTGTAACACTTTGAATATATTGTTCCGCACTCTTCTTGCCTGGAAAATTTCTGCTGAAAAGTCAGCTGATAACCCTATGGGACTTCTCTTGCTTTTCTCCTGTTGCTCTTAAGATTCTTTACCTTTAATTTTTGCCTTTTTAATTACCATGTGCCTTCCTGTGGACCTTTTTAGGTTCATTTGGACCTGGATATCTGTTTCTTTTCCAGTTAGGAAAGTTTTCAGTTCTTACTCTTTTCTCCCTACCCTCTCAACTCTCAAATTCTTAATCACAGAAGTTTTGAGTTTTTTTTTTTTTAATTTAGATAAAAATCAAGAGAACTTTGCAAGCTTTTTTCAAGTGGTTCAAATATTCCCTTTAGGCAGAAGAAATACAGTCCTCTGTATTTGAGGCATGAAGCAGCAACTTCTTCAAATAAGTTCCCTACCCTTTTCTATTTCTCTTGTTTTTCTAGAACCCCTATTATGTGAATGTTACTATTCTTGTTGTTGTCTAAGACGTCTCTTAAACTATCCTAATTTTTTTAAATTCTTTTTTCTATTCAGACTGGGTGATTTCCACTACTCTGTCTTCCAGATTATGGATCTGTTCCTCTGTATTGTCTAATATACTGTTGATTCCTTCTAGTGTATTTTTTATTTTAGTTATTGTATACTTCAGCTATGTTTACATCTTTAAATTTCCTTGCTATTTGTTAAAATTCTTAGTCTGTTCATCTATTCTTCTCCTGAGCTCAGTGAGCATCTTTATGATCATTACTTCAAACTCTTTATTGGATAGAATGCTTTCCTCCCTTTCATATAGTTCTTTTTGTCTAAGTTTTGGTCTTTTTGCTTTGTTTGAAACATATCCCTTTATTTACTCATTTTGTCTAATTATCTGTGTTTATTTCTATGTAATTAATAGGTTGGATACATTTCCCAATCTTGAAGAAGTGGTCTTATGTAGGTGTTATTTTATGGGACCCAGCAGCATGCTCCCCTGTGCTCACCAGAGCTCTATACTCTAGGGTTATCCCCTATGTGGGCTGTGTGATCCCATTTGTTGTGGTGGGGCTGGCTGCTACATGTGCTGTTGGTAAGCAGAGCTGGCCCCTAGGCCAATTGGCTAAGAGGCCCTGTCTCATGCACTGGCTGCTGGGCCTGCTGGTTTGCAAGGTAAGCTTCCTGCATGGTCAACTGTGCCCCACAGGGACCACAGGGCTATTGCTGGTCCACTGATGTGTGTGACCAGGTCTCTGCACAGTGGCCTTCATGGCCTGGAGGTGTGGGGCTGCTTCTTGCCCACTAAAATTCAGGAATTTCATAGCTCATTATTGAGTAATTAAGAATGAGAAAGATAATTAAACAATTAATTAATACCTAAACACATCATTAAAGGGAGTAAAATGGATGAATTGACTTGAAAATTAATTCAGAGTACCCTGCATTTTATTAATAGTTTTAATACTGTTTTTTGTTATCAAGATGGAAAAAATAGCATTTCAATCTCCTTTGGAGAATTTCTAACATTCATCATATCTCTTCTTTTTTTCTCTTCACTTATCTTATTTTTTCTAACTCTACACTTCCCACCCATATACCAAAATATGTACAATTCTTAGTAGAATGGTTGGAATTTGTTAGAGGATGTAGATGTTGTATAGGATTTAGATTTATTCCAAAAAGCAAAAAAATGATTATTTGGAACCAATGGAATAAATTCACTCATCACAAACTCCACAACCTTCACATTTATGACCATGAATAGAGGGCTCATAATTCACCTAGAATAATTTTAATGTATTCAAATCAATACTGTAGTATTTCCACATCTCTAAACAGGCAAGAGTGAAGTCATCCTCAGGTGTAGTGAAAGAGAACCTAGGCTGATGTGCATTATACCTGTTTGTGGACTCCAGTTCTGATTATTCCCTGTGTGGTAGTCAGTGAGGATATTTTGTAACTTCACATTTCTCATAACATTACCCATGTTGTTAAATAACATAGTCTTTATTTCCAGTTTATTAAAAGTATCATGTTTTCCTCTTCCATGAAAAGAGCAAACATGCAACTCAGTCCTGTTTCCTGATAGTCCCACTGTCCACTTTATGTTTCCAGATAAGTTCACTTTTACAGCTGTTAGTGCATTTAAGTTTTTTGTCTCTTCAGTGATATATTTCATCGTCAAAAATAAGTAAATTTTTGTCTGTAGAAGGCATTTTACTTATTTCAGGTAATCAAAATAAATAAATAAATAAATAACCCCCCCCAACAACAACAACAAAGACAATGATATTTGAAAATATGTGTAATTTCTTCCAAAATTTCCTGATTTAAAATCTAAAACAGTTTCCATTGTTATTTATTTATTTTTTTGTATATGTTATGTGGCACTGAACATAAAGTAAGCTATGTTAAAATTTGGATTCTAAATACTTTCACAATGGGTCAAAAAACAGAGAATGCAGTCCATAGTGATGATAAATTATACGAGATAAAAAACGATTCCATATGAGTCCATTATTTACCTAGTATTATTTTAGAATCAGTGTATTATTATGGCCTAAGTGTTATGATAATTGTAATTTAGTTAAATTTTATTTATGTGTTAAGTGAATTAGAGTGTGAACACTTGTTCAACAAACTCAATTTAACCACCAAAACTCCATGTTTTCAAAATCATGAAAGGCCTTAACTGTCTAGGTGGACAACTCAGTTTAATTAGAGTATTAAGAATCTACAATAAAGTACTTTACTGGTAACATACTAAAACTTTCATTATTTAGAAATTCATATAAAATAATAGATATATTTAATAATTTCACATCAAACAAGTCTGTACCAGGCTGAGACCATTTCAACAAAGAGATCAATGTTAGCATCATACTCAGTAAAATATGTTAGTAGTTCGGTAATAAGACATATTTACCTCATGTACCCTTGATATTATGCACTAAGAAGGGCTTATCACTTTTTTTTTCTTTTTTTTTTTTGGACCATGCTGTGTGGCATGTGGGATTTTAGTTCCTTGACCAGGGATCAAACCTGTGCCTCCTGTATAGGGAATGCAAAGTCCTAACCACTGGACTGCCAGGGAAGTCCCCACATTTTTTTTTTTTCTGGCCAAATGTATTATCTAATCAGGAGGAAATATCAGCTAATCTCACATTGTGGAGACACTCTGTCAAACATTTGACTGGTACTGTTCCAAAGTGTGAGGGTTGTGTAATACAATGAACGGCTGAGAAATTGTCATAGATTGAAGGAGACTAAAGAGACATAATAACTAAATTCAATGTGGTAACTTGCAATGGATCCTGGAATAAAAAAGAAAAAAAGATATTAACAGAAAAACTGGAAATGGCAAAATATAATCTATAATGTAGTTAATAGTATATCAATATTAATCCTTTGTTGATAATGGTATCAGGGATATGCAAGATAAGAAAGAAAGAAAGAAAGAAAGAAAGAAAGAAAGAAAGAAAGAAAG
>NW_020837947.1:85694439-85873669 GCF_003676395.1 Aethalodelphis obliquidens
AAGAAAGAAAGAAAGAAAGAAAGAAAGAAAGAAAGAAAGAAAGAAAGAAAGAAAGAAAGAAGAAAATAGGGGGCCTAGAGGAAACAGAGACAATTCAGTGGCAGGAAAATATATTTAACTGAGTTTTACATTTATTAGTGAATGCAGGCACACACAAAAACAACATTAAGTAGTGATAATAGCCCCTTTTTTTTCAGTTCTTGAAAACCAAACTATGTCAAACTTAAAAGTGCAAATATACTTTACACTTTCATCTAACTTCCCATAAATCTAAAATATTTAAATATTATTTTCTTAGTTTGTATTTTAATCCTATAAAATGATCATCTTATTGTCTTTTTTTCCCTCCGTATTTTTCAAGTCATAGGAACAAAGTATTTCTTAGACTTTGAGATATAGCTATAAGTTGAGACAAGTTGCTTCCTATATAGAGCTTTTTTTTTAATGTTTTCTTCAAGCTCATCATATACTTAATCATGGATTATGTGCTGATAGAATGAGATTACACTGATAGCTTGTTAACAAATTATGCTTTATCTTAGATTTGCTGAAGGAGTCAGACCTACTGCTCCTTGAAAACTATGTGACACCTTTACTGGGAGACATTTATATTAGCCAGACACATCGGTGAGCTTTCTGACCATCATGTGACAAATGGAGAGATTAGTAACTTGTCTTAAACTTCTTTTCATATTTTGCCCGATACACTAAACACAGTAATTGACTGAGTTTCTACTTTTGTCAGGTAAGAGCCATATCAGTATTCCCAACTTTCACAATTTAACTAACACAACACAAATAATTCTATGCATATGTTAAAAAGGAGCTATACATGCTCTTTGGATTTCTAAAATTCATCTAAGCACCTCTCTGCTTTTTAGCAAAACTTATTTAAATCAGAAATTAAGTGGAAAAATAGTAATGGAGGAAGGCTCCTTCTGATGCTCAAATCCAGTCATTTTAATCTGTGTGTCTCTGGGTTTGTCAAATTTGAAGGATGAAACAAGCAGAGCAGACTTTTTTCCTCACTACTGCTTCAACATAAGAGAATCCAATCCTGTGTTTTGAAGATGCTCACAGATATGATTTGGGAGGAAAACAAACTTGAATGCTTAAAAACAAGTTTGAGAAATAACTCATAAAATCATATCCTTACTTCCAGGCAAAAAAATGAAAGTTAAAGATGAAAAATGATATTGCTTTGTTAGGGTTAGAGCTATGGGAAAAATCAAATTTCTTTGACTCTTGATTTTACACCCAGTTTTCATAAAAATTCTAGAGATCATCAGGTACATTTGCCTTTTTAAAAAATCAGGAACAGGTCTCCATAAAGAAACAGTGTTATATACTTATATTTAGATGTATTCTTTCCAAAAATTATAACTTGGTTTTATACAAGAAGACCAGAACAAAAATATTCTTGCATAGAATCTATATTATCAAGAGACTAGCTTTTCTTATTAATTGGTTAATTACTTTTATTTATTAGTAATCTATAGCTGCCAAGAAATTCCTTATGTCAGAGAATAGGTTGATGAGTAGGACAGTGAAAATTTGTGCACCTCTGAAGGTAGAGACAGGCTAAACACACATACAGAAACGTAAAACATACAGTATGAGAAAAAAATAAAAGTGTTATTTAGAAAGAGTAACTGATGAGCAGCAAATGCTTTAGAGTAGATCTGGGCAGGAAGCTAAGAGAAGACAGACAACTGACTAGTATGTTCCTGAGGAAGCCCCTTCTTTCAAGAGAAAAGAACAAAGGTGATGGAGCAGAAGCGAGCTTGGTAGGATTGAACAACATAGTTAGAGCCCTGAAAACAAGAGTGCATGTACATGGTGGGAGAGGTAGGCAAACATCCTAATATACAGGGCTTCAGATTTTATTCTAAATTCAGTGGAAAGCTATCAGATGATTTTCTGCCAAGTGGTTGATATGATCTGTTTTCAATTTTAGAAAAATAATTATAAGTTGGAAGGTTGTTACAGTAACCATTCAGTGAGAGTGGATGGTGGAATAAAGGGTTAGATAAAGAAATGTGAATATAACTGACATAATTTTGAGGCAGCACCACTAGAACTCTTGATGGATTTTGTAAGATATATGGCACTTTACATATATTCAGTACATATGCTAACCTATGTCTCACCTTGCTATTTAGGATATATTCTTGCAAGTAACAAACTTCTAGTCCAAGGCTTGAAAGTATTGGAAAAACTAAATATACATTGCTTATCTCTTAATTTTATTTTTCATTTTGATTAAATGATTTCAGTTTATTAATCATCTCATGGGTTTTGAAACTCAGGCCACTGAATAATTTTGAAAGTCTGGCAAGACTTACTAAATTGGAGAAATGGAGATAACTTACATTAAAGCAATCCAAACAGTTTAAAATTTCATAACAGCTCCAAATTTATTTTGGCCACTGAGCTGCGAGACTTTTGTTGACAAAATCACATAGTGTAGTACCTTTCTCCATCTCTAAATCTTGGTGAAATTTTTTCTCCCTCTAACTTTCTTTTTCCCTACACCATTGTAGAAAACACAACAACACAGAGAAGTACTAATTTTCTTGGTGCTTATCAGTTTACTTCCTTCTAATTTCTCCTTTGAATTCAGTTCCTGGGCCACTTAATATGTTCAACACTTATGGGAGAACTTATATGAACAAAATGGCCATCTACCTCATGCTCATCATCAAGAGCAGTTAGTAAACCCCAGGCTGACTTTATCAGGGTTAGATTTTTAGCCCATAGTAAAATATAAAATCCTCAGAAGTGGAAGTCTAAGACACAAAATTAATTTTGAGAAAAATTGGTTTGCTATGTCTCTTTAAATTTAATATATAAAATTAAATAGTAAAAGAGAAAATGCCCAGGAATACAAAGTCTGTACACGGGGTATGTATATGTGCTTGTCTTTTATTTCAAAGAAACATCTGTATGGGATATTGGAGAGTATAAAATGGACTGCCCCACTGTTGCCGTTTCATTTAAAGGATACTTTCATTGTGCAAGAAATAATTGACTTCAGTAGGACTTTCACTTTTAGATGTTTCACAATTCAAGATGTGAGAAAGTTTGGCCAGGGGCCCTGAGTTCCTTCTATGGGTCCATTGTTACACTCTCAAGTTTCATGCAAAAAGAAAAAAAGAAAGAAAAAAGGTTCTGCCTAGACTTTCATTACAGTGCATGACATCTCTGTATTTTACTGTAATGAAGAATATCTAGCTGCACAGCAATAATTTGTTAGCACAATAGTGAACTTACTACTACTGATACATTCCAAAAGCCAGCCGAGAAGAAAAATAAGTTTCTTTACATATTCTAATATCTCCTCTGGACTAAATCAGAGAAATGTATATGTGAACAATAGCTGCTTTAGTGGTCTGCTGTTGAATTGTCTTTACCAAACTGTGTTTTGGAAAGTTGTCTTAGATATAGGAAAAGGAGTACCTTTTACCACCTTCCTCTCTTGCCCTTTGAGTATATAGTTCTGGAGATGGCACTAGTAAAGCCTGAAAATTACAGTAATAAGAGTCATTAATATTGGCAAGAGAAAATCTGTTTCTCTAATACATGATTTCTCAGTAAAGTTGATATTGTCCCCAAATGTTTTGAACACTGTTTGGCTCTAGAGGAGGAGAGGTGAAACAACTTGCTATTATATGCATAAATCTGAAATACACATATAGTACATAAAGAGGTACATAGTATACCTGTGTTAAAAATTCATGGAGGGGTGGATTAGGAAAAAATTAGGAAAATGTGCAATTCTCTCCTTAAAGGGGTAATAATGAAAAAGAAAAGTGAGAAACACTGTTCTAACAGATACTTAACCCTGAACAACTTAAAAAAAACTAAACTCTTGAGCAGTATAGAAAAGAATAAATTCACTCTCATCAGCAAGTATGGTTCTAATTATTAGATTGTTCACTCACTCCAGATATTGCAGGGCAAGCCATATGTATTATCATACCAAGCCATATGTATTATCAACACCCTTGTTCTATTTCCTAGATGGGTTACTTTGAGGGAATCCATTCATTACATTGTATGGTGTCTTCATGTTGAGGGCCTTTGAATGGAACATTGCCCTCATGTGGACCTTAGGAATAATTATTCTCTTAAGCATCTCTTTTGTTGTCTTATGAAACTTCTGAAATCTATAAATTTATTTCCCTCCTCACATGACTAACAGAAAACATAATGAAAAAAAAAGTGCCCAAATATAAAATGCTTGAAAGCATGTATTTATATTAGCCTAATTTTGGTGGATATATCTTGCTTTCTTGCATATTTTTCTTTTTCACTATTTTAGCTTATTTTTAAGTTTATTTGATCATAAATTATTTTTTTTTTATGGTTTAAGCTACCTGCAATTATTTTGTAATAGGGAAGAGGTACTAAGTTTTTACTTTTTATTTATTTATTTATTTTTAAATTTCAGGCTTGCAAATTTACTGTGGACTCTTCTGGAATTAAAATTCCAAGTGAGTAAGCTCAGAATTATATTTAGTCATTTAATAATAGCATTTTAAGGGTGGATGTCACCCTTTGTGACTGTTGAGAATGAGCTGTGATTATGTGTGCATATCCTAAAGCACAGAGCCCGATCAATTTCTAGGAGAAAGAAATAGAAAGGAATGAAGTTGTATATTCCCCACCTATTTTTCGTTACAGAACACAGACTGATAAACAAACAAACAAAAGTAAGTAGTCCCCATATAATGCAAACTCAAAATGTGTTGGACAGATGTGATTTCAACTCTATTAGGAGAAACTCCTGAAGGACTAATGCACTATGGCTGAGAATATAGACTTGTCAACAGAAAGACCTCTGTATAAAGAGATTTATGTTCCTCAAATGTTTAAAGTTAAAAATGACCTAGATGTGAAATAGTACATTGAAGGAAACCTTTGGGCTTCAGCACGTGGCTACTCTTGCTTGTGCAATAAAGCACCAATCTTTGGACTAACAAGTGCAATTGAACAAATTTTCATTGCCACAAGACCCTAACTCCTTAAATGCATGCCTTGAGAAGTGGAGGGCTGTGAGTGGTCTGCAAAAGGGGGCATAAGTTGCTTAAAAGTGGGAACCAGTAAAGAAAAATGAGAGGTCCTCAGTATCCCCATAACTAGATCAGATTGAAGCTTAGCAAAGACACAAAGGTGGTGTTATAGGGGCTAAGCTGCCCCCTCCAACTAAACTGCTACTTGGCTGCATATTTCTATGAACTGTAAATCCAGATGATTCTGTTGTAGGATTTTACTTAGTTTGCTTGATTGGTTGTTTCCTTATTTTTTTCTAAAGTTCTCCTGGAATTATTTAACATTCTCTTTTAAATTTCCTAATTTATTTATTTATTTATTTATTTTTTATTTTTATTTTTTTAACATCTTTATTGGGGTATAATTGCTTTACAATGGTGTGTTAGTTTCTGCTTTATAACAAAGTGAATCAGTCATACATAAACATATGTTCCCATATGTCTTCCCTGTTGTGTCTCCCTCCCTCCCACCCTCCCCATCCCACCCCTCCAGGCTGTCACAAAGCACCGAGCCAATATCCCTGTGCCATGCGGCTACTAATTTAACAAAAGGAAAATTCTCAAAGGAAATTTCCCAGGAACAATAGTTGCAAATTTATATGGCTATTTTTAGGTTATAAACTAATTAATCAATAGTGTCCTTTTGTTGTGGTGGGTTATGTAGTCAAACATAAAACACAAGATCCTTGCAATCTAAGGAGTAGTTAAAAAGAACCATGTTTAGTAATTTGAATTCATATTAGGTGCTTAAACACATAACTCTTAAAAATCCTCTATTAACGCAGGAAATAATACCCATGCTTAAGGAAAGAATATACCAGAGTTTAGCTCAAATTTTGTAATATAAATTATGTATCTGGGCTTCCCTGGTGGTGGAGTGGTTGAGAATCTGCCTGCCAATGCAGGAGACACGGGTTCGAGCCCTGGTCTGGGAAGATCCTACATTCCGCGGAGCAACTAGCCCCGTGAGCCACAATTACTGAGCCTGCGCGTCTGGAGCCTGTGCTCCGCAAAAAGAGAGGCCGCGGTAGTGAGAGACCTGCGAACCGCGATGAGGAGTGGCCTCCACTTGCCACAACTAGAGAAAGCCCTCGCAGAGAAATGAAGAGCCAACATAGCCATAAAAAAAAAAAAAAGGCAAAATTACTTTAAAAAAAAATGATATATGTGAAATTTTTTTCTAATCTAATTTTAAACATCAGAGTGGCATTTTAACTGTAGTTATGAAACTCAATGTGGTAATCATGTTGTTGTCATCCTTGGAATAGAGTTTAATGTATAACTGCCATTTCAAGGTAGTCAACTTACTGAAGTGATTCCCTAAGTTGTAATTTCCCATGTAGTAATTGATGGTGTCTTACCTCTATTTTTCTGGTAAAATGTCATGTCCCCTTAAACCTTGAAATTATCATTCTAAAAATTCTCCAACCTTTGAATATTTAAAGAAAAACTAAAGTTTTATTCATGGAATCTAGCTTTCATATCATGGAAGGATATAAAAAGTTTTGATAGCACCTGTTCTTATTTTATAACTGAAATAAATTCTACTTTGCTATAAAGCCACCTAAAATGTTACCTGGATGATAACTTTTCTTCTAAATATCACAACCATGAAAAAGTAGTAATGTTGCATTTAAAAGTTATAGTATAAAAAAGAAATAATTAAAATATCAAACATATAAGGGTGACTTCTTTGAATGAATCATTTTTAGGCATTACTGTTGAACTTATAAGTAATGAAAGAGAAATACAGCCTCACATAAAATCAAAAAGGTTTGATGCTATGGGTCTACAGATTTTCATATATTTTTTCACCAGATTTACATATGTAGATTTGTAACTGGATACATCTTTAGATAACTGGAATCTGAATTTTATAAATATATAGTAAAATATTCTTAGTAGGATTTCATTTTTCAGTTTATGTAGAAGGACAAACTAACACAGAATCAGTGTGAAGTTTTGAGACAGCCTAAAATCTAGTTCTTTATCCATTAGTAAGCCTCTGTCTCTCCCTACATCTTATTATAGGACTGCTGTAAATATTAAATAAGATAACAGTGTCTGTGACAGTTTTCTTCCTTTTCAGTATTAACATTCATATACTCAAGAAGCATCTGTTGAGGACTTCCCTGGTGGCACAGTTGAGAATCCACCTGCCAATGCAGGGGACATGGGTTCGAGCCCTGGTCTGGGAAGATCTCACATGCTGCAGAGCAACTAAGCCTGTGTGCCATAATTACTGAGCCTGTGCTCTAGAGCCCACAAGCCACAACTACTGAGCCCACGTGTCACAACTACTGAAGCCCATGCACCTAGAACCTGTGCTCCACAACAAGAGAAGCCACCACCATGAGAACACGTGCACTGCAACAAAGAGTAGCCCCTGCTCACCACAACTAGAGAAAGCCTGCACGCAGCAATGAAGACCCAATGCAGCCAAAAATAAATAAATAAAATTTTTAAAAAAGGAAGCATCTTTTGGAATTCTAGTCTGTAATTTGCATGATTGTAAAAATGATACATAGGATTTTTCATTAATTCTGAAGAAAAGGAAAGATAAAGTTCTTTAAAATCTGACTAGATTATTTTACTTATTCTTCAATATCAAATTTTATGTAGATGAGATAAATATGTAATTTTATTTGTTAGTGAGTCAAAATCAAACAAAATTGTTTTATTTACTATATACCTCACTTGGTAGTAATTTGGGGGTCACCATCAGATATCTGTTATGCACAAAACCCTGTGCTAAGAGCTGTGAACATAAAGTTAATATCAGATAAATGAAGTATAATGGAACTAAAGTATTTGCAAAGAATAAACTATAAGAGAAAACTGGAATAAATTGAGTGCTCTGATTGAGGTTTCAGAAAATAATGTGTAAAGGGAGAAGAGATGCAATTTAAGTTGATAATTTGACAGACAATAAGGGAAAATGTCTTCCAGGTTGAGTGAGTTTATAAGTCATAAAAGTAAGTAGATTACAGAGCAATTCATAATAGATCTTTTGTGAGTGTATGTGTGTGTACACACGTGTGTCCATGTGCATAGGTGGATGGAGTGTCTTAATTCAGGTATGCCTGGTTTCTCTGGTTCCTTAATTGTTTGAGTTCACCCAGATTAGACAAAAGTAGATCCATACTATATCATTGCCTATGAGTACAATGAAGGGAGACTGAACAGTTTCTCTCCCTAGTCTATTAAGGGAGATTGCTGATGCTTCACCCTATTTATCTTCTTTAAGTTTAGGCTGACATGTACTACACAACTTTATAATACTGTTTGGGTAAACATCTTATGTATTTCTAAAATTATGCCTAATTTTATCAAATCTAATCCTAATCCAGAAATTAGATGAAGTTAATGTATATTTGTATGGGTGCTTAACATAACCTTGACTCTATGTTAAGTGCTCTTTATGAATTATAAGTTTTTTTTTCTACACAGCTTAACTTAGAGATCTCATTCAAGTTTCAGCTATAATCTGTTCTACCACGTTTATATCATTAGTTTGCTTGCTTGTTCAGCAAAGTAATTAGACTCTTAGTATAAACATTATGGTAGAGGCCAGAAATCGTTTATCAGTTAACTTTTGGTGCTTAACAAACACCCCACAGCTTAATGGTATATAACAATAAATATGTATTATTTCTTTCAAATCTGCAGTGCAGTGGTTATTTTTGTTGCGGGCCAACCTATCAAATGTTTGTGTCCTGCTGGTGATTCAGCTGAGATCGAGTGTACTAGAATGGCCTCACTTACATACCTGGCGTTTGGCAGACTGTTTTCTCTAGGGGATCCTAAGTGAGCACAGTTGTTTTGGTCCCATGTAAGTTTCTCTTCCACTAATAGGCTAATTCACGCTTCTCCACTAACATCAAATTTCCAAAAAGCAGCAAGAGAAAGTCCCAATGTACAAATAATTTTCAAGCCTCATCTTATCTCATAATTGCTAATGTCCTCTTGGAAAAAACAAGTCACAAGGCCACCCCAACCTCAGTGTGAGAGGGCACAGCTAAAGAGATTTCTTCCTGCCTATAGGCTCCTGAACTTTTCCTTAGAGCATTTACTTTAGAAAACTTGTAATTGTAAATCCTTTCTCAGATCCTTTCAGACATAAATCTTCTTCCAGCTTCTTGTCAGTTTTACAACACAGGAATGTCTTTCTCAAGGAACTGGGAGCTGTCCCTTTGAAATGAAATCATCAAAAAAAATAGTGCCCCTGTCTTCTGGTCTGTGTGAGACCCCATAAGCACCAATTAGCAAACACAGATGATGTGATGACATTACCAATCTTCCCCTTCACTTCCTCCAGTACTTTTTTACTGCTCACCCCAGCACTAAAAATCTCTCCTATCTTTTTCTCCAGTGGAGTTGAGTTCAGTCTTGCTCCCTGATTGCAATAGTCTTGAATCAAGTCTTCCTTCTCTGCTTAACTTGTCCAGTGCAATTTTTCTTTGACAGAACCAAGAAGGGGCCTTTGATCTATCATGGATAGAGGAGTAGACTAGAAATCAGGGAAGATTTCTGGTATAGATACTGCCTGCATTTATTGTCCACACTTTGGACTACTTTGGAAACAAGATATTATTTTTCCTTTGAGAGAATCTATTGGATAATGTCTAGGTTTTTTAATTTTCCTGAAAGAGAAACAATGATCTTAAGTTTAAAGAAAATATTGTCTAATTCTAACCTAATATGTTTGCTCAAATCTTGTGAATTATTTCACATTATCAGAGTTATCTTGAAAGTAGTAATGGCATATCTTCACCAGGGAAGATGTATTTATTTTCCTCAATATTTATTATAAAATTAGAAATTGATATTCTGGCATTTTAATCATGCAACTGTAAATTTTGATAAGGAAATTAGAACAATGTTTTGACAATTCTAGCAGAACACGCTTTTGAGAGTGGGACAACCTTTCTTAGAACTAAGAATCTGTTCTTTAATATGAAGTTGATTTCTTTTCCTGATAGATATTATTTTTTTTATGTTCAGAAAATATTTTATACTCAAGTTGTTAAGTGGTTGCTATGGTATGGATGTTTGTGTCCTCCCAAAATTCATATGTTGAAATCCTAATGCCCAAGGTAAAGGTATTAGGAGGTAGAGTAATTAAGAGGTGCTTAGAATGTAATGCTTGAGCCCTCATGCATGAAATTTGTGATTTTATTAAACAAACAAACAAACATAAAAAGCTCCTTAGCTCCTTAGCTCCTTCCACCATGTGAAGACCCAATTAAAAGGTGCCATCTAGCAAGTGGGCCTTACCAAACATCAAATCAACCAGCAGCATGATCTTGGTTTTCCCAGTCTCCAGAAGTGTGGAGAAGTAATTTTCTGTCATTTTTAAGCTACCAAGAGTACGCTATTTTGTTATAGTAGTCTGAATGGACCACAACAGAATTTTTTATTTCTATTTTTGTTTTTTAGTATTAATAGACTTAAATACAGATATAGTTGTATTTTATCCACCATCTTTTAAACATATACTGAATTGTTTTTATTTATTTCTGCTTGACATATTCATGTCTTTTCTTATTTTTGTCATGTTCCTGTATTCCTGAATTAAACTTTACTTTTCTATGATATATTATAAAACAATATTTCTGGAATTCATTTCCTAGTGTTAAATTTAGGAGATGTTTATAGTCATAAGAAGATGTAATTAGTTTGTAAAACTTTTATATTATTTTTTTTTCATCTTTGAGGTTCAATGTTAGGCCAATTGTAAAATACTTGGAGAATTTTCCATCACTATATATGATGAATAATTTTCAATAATTAATCATTAGTTTAGAATTATAGAATATCAAACGTTCATATAGATATGGATACAGCAGTTTTAGCTTTTTTAAACATTTTCCCTATTTTTTCCCATAACTAGTGTTTTCTTTATATTATATTGTACTGTATTTCTTTATATTTCTTTATATTCATTAAATCAATTCTGTTAACATATATTTTTGAGAAAAAAGTACAGAATGATGAATGTATTATTTTGTCTAAATCTCAGTTACTGCACAAATCTTACAAATATTACACATATTATAAAGGAGAGTAAATAAACTACCATGTCCCATGCCTATGAAAAGAAGATAGAAATCACTATTAACTTCAATTCATATTTAATGAAGCATTCAAAACAGAGCCTTCCAAAAGACACATTTGATCAGAGCACCTAAGGTAGAGATCATGGAAAAGAAGAGAGGGCAGTGAGACCAACAACAAGAGAACACACATAAAAAGTACTCTGAAACTTCCCTAAGTGGAAAAATGCTGAAAAGTAGCTTGAGATCTGGTGGTTAAAATCCAAATGCTGTAGAAATGAATAGAAATTCTAAGAAAGGCACTGCTAGGAGAAAGGGGACAGGGGCTGAGATTACATCTTTCGGCAAATGTTGTAAAGGATGAAAAGGAAGAAAGATGGGAAAACTAGGATCTTAGAGTAACCAAAGAGAGTCATGAAATCAGAAAAGACTAATTTCCCTCTTTCTAAAAATCATTAATTTATTATTTGAAATGCTCATCACCATACATGCTCATACCTACCACAGTTAATCAAGGAAAGTATATGGTATTTTACAATAGAAAAAAATTATTGGGCCATATCTATAAAATAATACTAAATTAAAAACAAATTAGATCAAAACAGTTCAGCTGACAAAATACTCATTAGAAAAGCAATCATGAAAAGAGAGCAATAGTGTAACACAGAACTTCACTTGAAGAATAATAAAAAATCAAGAATAGAAATGAACAAAACATAAGAATATATGAAAATTAGAGTTGACTAAATTCACGAAAGAAATTGGGGAGGAAGAGTAGAAATTCATCCCATCAATGAGACTAGATTGGAAGTGCATAAAAGAAAGTAGTCTCCCTTAAAATATAACAGGGTATTGAGGAAAGAAAACAGCCAAAAGATAGAAAAAAAATGTTGGAAATCTAGGAATTAAGAAAGTATAAAGAATTCAAGAATTAGTGGTAGTTTTAGATGACCAACAAAGAAATTCCAATATACATCAAGTTAACATCACTGGAAAAGGAAAACAAAACAAAAAAAACAAACAAAAAAAGGACAGAAATGATATTTAAGGAATAATATGATAAACATTTTCAGAAATACAAAAGACAGCTGAATCTACCAATAAAACAGGCTCATTGTGTAACTATAAATCCTAACTTCAATTACCAATTATAAGATATATACTAATAAAATTAGTTGAATGTAGGCAACAAGAGGAAAAAATTGAAATGCAAAAAAACAAACAAAAAAAACCCTAAACTGCATTGCCCCAGAATAATCAAAATAAGCATATAAATGAGGCAACAATAGAACAATTTGAGATTTTACAAAAATCTCAAGGAAATACATTTTGAGCCAAAAGTTTTATATTAGGTCAAGCTATCTTTCAAGTGCCAAGGGTATTGTACTAGGATTTTAAATATATGATAATTCAGGGAGTATCATACACACAGATCTTCCAGAAAAACCTACTAGAAGAGCTTCACTCAAATAAAATATGACTGGAGAGACCTTTGCAGAAGGTCTGAT
Source organism: Aethalodelphis obliquidens (assembly GCF_003676395.1). Lineage (NCBI taxonomy): Eukaryota > Metazoa > Chordata > Mammalia > Artiodactyla > Delphinidae > Aethalodelphis > Aethalodelphis obliquidens. Next base: position 85,707,058 of record NW_020837947.1, read on the forward strand.
AGTAAACATTGAATATATTTAATTGTACAGCTAAGACTGAAACGAAAGTAAAAATGAGTGAATGAATAGTATGTCAACATTGTGTACTCTAACAAAGTAGAAATATCACAATTTTTAAAAATGGAGAGGAAGAATGAACAAAGACTCTCACTGATAAAAATAAATGAATGTGACACAGAAGAACATGTTAGCATTTAATGCAAATAAAGAGAAATAGATGACTCTAAAATTTGGAAAGTATAATTATAAGGAACTCTCTAGAAAAGTATAATGAAAAGTAATGAAAGAAGAAATATAAAATAATACCAAAAAAGTCAACAAATCACATAGGGAAACCAATGAATAAAAACAAAGTTATTGAGAAAGGCTAAAACCAATACATGGCAAATGTATGCCAGCAAATCCAAAGTGAAAAGTTTCAAGAACTGTGAAGAATGAAATTCTACTCTACTTGAAAGTTAACAAGTTATCTTGTCAGATTCATACTTACCTGAAGACGTGAGACTTTGGGATCAGTGACAAGACACTATTATTCATGAGTCAAGTCAAAATTAACTTAATTTCACACCGACTCTCCTAGTCTCTCAGGCACTGAGGGGCTTGGTAGAGAAACTTCGGTGGATGCAACACAGGCAGCAGGTGTGTGTCACGGCTGAGGAACACTGAGTTTAGGGAACTGAGACTTATTAAAATTTTTTATTGGAGTTTAGTTGATTTACAATGTTGTGTTAGTTTCAGGTGAGCTATCTGACCTTTGCCTTGGAGAGAGAGATATTCATTATATTAGACAATAATCTAACCAGACCTTTGCTCCAGAAACAGACACATTCTCTACCACTCAGGACTGCTGACTATATGAATATACTGTTTTAATTGTACCTTTGGTGAGGGAGGATTCCTGATCTAGGGGTACCGGAATGGCCAACACTGAGCAGGTGAGTTCTACAGCAATTCGTTAGATCTACTCCCAGCCTAGGGGAGGACACAGCATGGAACGCAGAGCACACGGGGGTTGAAGTCAGGAACAGAGAGAGCAAGCAGGGGTCAAGGAAGGCTGATTTTATAATATCAAGAGAATGGAGTAGACCCTGGTTCCTGTGAGAGGATGTGATTGGCTTGTTGGAATATTTATGTGGCTGGAAGGAAAATGAAGCCTGCTGCTCAGGGACAAGCAAACCTGTGGCAGGTCATGATGGTAAAGGAGGTTGTTTGGCTAGGGAGCCATTCGAGGACCTCCTTTTCCCCAGATGTCAATGCAGCACATAATAATGGCCCTTAAATTTAGGACTTAAAGCTCAACATCCTTGAAAAGATAGTCGAGAAAATATATAGCTGAGTAGAGACTGACTGCAAGACTACAGAAACATAAGAGATTCATGCATAGTTGTGTTTCAGAAGGGGTCACAATACTATAGTCAGAAAATATAAAGTTCATATACCAGAGCATTAAGCACAAAACTAAAACATTTACCGCCATCAGTATAGTCACTTGATTTTTTTTTTTTCAGCAAGGGAGCAAAGATAATACAATGAAGTAAAGGTAGTCCCTTCAATAAATAGTGCTGGAACAACTATACATCAAAGTGCAAATAATAAAGTAAAATAACTTTAGACACAGACCTTATACCCTTCACAAAAATTAACTCAAAATGGATCATATACCTAAATGTAAAAAGTTAAATTATAAAAATCCTAAAATATAACAGAGAAGAAAACCTAGATGACCTTGGGTATAGGGATGACTTCTTAGATACAACAACAAAGACATGATCAATGAAAGAAAAAATTGACAAGCTGGAATTAATTAAAATTGAAAATTTCTGCTCTGTGACAGACACTGTCAAGAGAATGAAAATACAAAAACATAGACTGGGAGAAAATATTTGCCAAAGACATATCTGATAAAAGACTGTTATCCAAAATATACAAAGAACACTTAAAACTCAACAATAAGAAAACAAATAACCTGATTAAAAAATGGACCAAACACCTTAACAGACACCTCATCAGAGAAGATATACAGGTGACAAAAAAGGATATAAAAACATATTGCACACCCTATGTCACTAGGAAAGTGCTCATTTAAAAAAAAGTTACCACTACACACCTTTCAGAAAGGACAAAATCTAGAACAGTAATAACACCAAATGCTCTGGAGGATGTGGAGTAACAGGAGCTCTTATTCGTTACTGGTAAGAATGCAAAATAGTAAAGCCACTTTAGAATACAGTTTGGGGGTTTCTTACAAAACTAAATATACTCTTACCCTGGATCTAGCAATCACACTACTTGGTATTTACTCAAAGGACTGAAAATTTATGTCCACACAAAAACCTACACACTGATATTTATAGCAGCTTTATTCCTGATTGCCTTGAGCTGGAAGCACCCAAGATACCTTCAGTAGAGTAGATAAATGGGTAAATAAATTATGGTACATCCAAACAATGGAGTCTGATTCAGCACTAAAAAGAAATGATCTATCTAGCCATGAAAAGACATAAAGCAAACTTAAGTGCATATTACTAAATGAAAGAAGCCAGTTTGAAAAGGTCACACACTGTATGGTTCCAACTATAGGACATCCAGGAAAGGAAAAACTATGGAGAAAATAAAAAGATCAGTAATTGCCAGAAGTAAGGGAATGGAGAAGAGAGGTAACTAGTCAGAGTGCATAGGAGTTTTAAGGAAGTGATGGGTAAATGTGTTAAATGTATCAATTCTAGTATCTTTATGTTTACTAACTCATTTATTTATGATTTAACTTTACCATTCCATTCTTCAAGTTTTTTATAAAAAAGAAAATAAAAATTGAAATTACAGAATATTTTGAGATGCTGTAATGAAAGGAAATTCTTGCAATAAATAATTTTTCCATTATTAAACACAATGTAATTTACATGAGAAACATCTCAAACACAAGGATACAGCAAAGGGGAAAATAAAGTGATGACTAGGATATAGTGTGTACAAAATAAACAAAAGAACGTGATGTATTAACATCAGGCATAGCAGAAATTAAGGAAATACAAATTATTAACAGGCATGAAAGAGGAAATAATAAAGCCAAAGTCATAGTAGGAAAACACAAGACAACTTTCTAAGTATATGACAGAATAATGAGACAAATTAATGGTTAACCTTTAAAACTCTACTGGTAATATCAATTAAGATGTGGACATAAAGTATTTGGTGCCTCAAAATTAACACAAAATAATTATTTAAGTCCTTCTGTTATTTTCTGAACTGAAGCTAACTTTATCACTAATATTTACACAAGAGTGAGTCATATTTTAATATTTGATTATGAGGAAATATTTAAATATTATGAGGAAATATTTCAAATATTTTGAAATATTTAAGAGGACCTTTTTGAGAATGTTTCTCTTTATATTGATCTTGCCTGCAACACATACATGCAAGTATACATTTACTAAATTAACAAAGTTTTACTTTTAATATTTACATTATATGCTAGAATTTTCCAACTAAAACTTCTCTGCAAAGTATAGCTTTTCACTTTTCATTTGCTATTATTATTTCAAATATCACATTCATTTTTCTGTCATGACAATTTACATTTTCAGAAATGGGAATACTTTTCCTTCAATGTTACCAATTCAATTATTTTCAATCCAAATCTCCACTGTGTCTACTTTTTTTTTTAAACATCTTTATTGGAGTATAATTGCTTTACAATGATGTATTAGTTTCTGTTTATAACAAAGTGAAACAGTTATACATATACATATATCCCCATATCTCTTCCCTCTTGTGTCGACCTCCCTCCCACCCTCCCTATCCCACACCACTAGGTGGTCATTAAGCACCGAGCTGATCTCCATGGGCTATATGGCTGCTTCCCACTAGCTATCTATTTTATATTTCATAGTGTATATATGTATATACCACTCTCTCACTTTGTGTCAGCTTACCCTTCTCCCATGCCGTGTCCTCAAGTCCATTGTCTAGTAGGTCTGCGTCTTTCTCTCTTGACCCTAGGTTCTTTGTGACTTTTTTTTTTTTTAGATTCCATATATATGTGTTAGCATATGGCATTTGTTTTTCTCGTTCTGACTTACTTCACTCTGTTTGACAGACTCTAGGTCCATCCAACTCACTAAAAATAAATCAATTTTATTTCTTTTTATGGCTGAATAAGAGTCCATTGTATCACATCTTCCATTGTGTCACATCTTCTTTATCCATTCATCTGTTGATGGACACATAGGTTGCTTCCATGTCCTGACTGCAATGATCATTGTGGTACATGACTCTTTTTGAATTATGGTTTTCTCAGGGTATATGCCAAGTAGTAGGATTGTTGGGTCGTATGGTAGTTCTATTTTTACTTTTGAAAGGAACCTCCATACTGTTCTCCATAGTGGCTATATCAATTTACATTCCCACCAACAGTGTCAGAGGGTTTCTTTTCTTCCACACCCTCTCCAGCATTTATTGTTTGTAGATTTTTTGATGATGGCCATTCTGACTGGAGTGAGAGGATATCACATTGTAGTTTTAATTTCCATTTGTCTAATGATTAATGATATTTAGCATTCTTTCATGTTTTTGTTGGCAATCTGTATATCTTATTAGGAGAAATGTCTATTTAGGTCTTCTGCACATTTTTGGATTGGGTTGTTTGCTTTCCTGATATTGAGCTTCACGTCCTGCTTGTAAATTTTGGAGATTAATCCTCTGTCAGCCGCTTCATTGGCAAATATTTTCTCCCATTCTGAGGGTTGTCTTTTCGCCATGTTTATGGTTTCATTTCCTGTGAAAAAGCTTTTAAGTTTCATTAGTTCACATTTGTTTATTTTTGTTTTTATTTCCACTTCTCTAGGAGGTGGGTCAAAAAGGATCTTGCTGTGATTTATGTCATAGAGTGTTCTGCCTATATTTTCTTCTAAGAGTTTGATAGCATCTGGCATTACAGTTAAGTCTTTAAACCGTTTTGAGTTTATTTTTGTGTATGGTGATAGAGAGTGTTCTAAATTCATTGTTTTACCTGTAGCTGTCCAGTTTTCCCAGCAGCACTTATTGAAGAGGCTGTCTTTTCTCCATTGTATACTCTTGCCTCCTTTATTAAAGATAAGGTTTCCATATGTGTGTGGGTTTATCTCTGGGCTTTCTATCCTGTTACATTGATCAATATTTCTGTTTTTTATGCCAGTACCATACTGTCTTGATTACAGTAGCTTTGTAGTATAGTCTGAAGGCCAGGAGCCTGTTTCTTCCAGCTCTGTTTTTTCTTTCTCACCATTGCTTTGGGTATTCTGGGTCTTTTGTGTTTCCATACAAATTGTGAAATTTTTTGTTCTAGTTCTGTGAAAAATGCAGTTTGTTGTTTGATAGGGATTGCATTGAATCTATAGATTGCTTTGGGTAGTAGAGTCATTTTCACAATATTGATTCTTCCAATCCAAGAACATGGTATACCTCTCCATCTATTTGTATCATCTTTAATTTCTTTCATCAGTGTCTTATAATTTTCTGCACACAGACCTTTTGTCTCCTTAGGTAGGTTTATTCCTAGGTATTTTATTCTTTTTGTTGCAATGGTAAATGGGAGTGTTTTCTTAATTTCATTTTCAGATTTTTCATCATAAGTGTATAGGAATGCAAGAGATTTCTGTGCATTAATTTTTTATCCTGCTACTTTACCAAATTCATTGATTAGCTGTAGTAGTTTTCTGGGAGCATTTTTAGGATTCTATATGTATAGTATCATGTCATCTGCAAACACTGACAGCTTTACTTCTTCTCTGCTGATTTCGATTCTTTAATTTATTTTTCTTCTCTGATTGCTGTGGCTAAAACTTCCAAAACTATGTTGAATAATAGTGGTGAAAGTGGCAACTTTATCTTGTTCCTGATCTTAGTGGAAATGGTTTCAGTTTTTCACCACTGAGAATGATGTTGGCTGTGGGTTTGTCATACATGGCCTTTATTATGTTGAGGTAAGTTCCCTCTATGCCTACTTTCTGGAGGGTTTTTATCATAAATTGGTGTTGAATTTCATCAAAAGTTTTCTCTGCATCTATTGAGATGATCATATGGTTTTTCTCCTTCAATTTCTTAATATGGTGTATCACATTGATTGATCTGCGTATATTGAAGCATCATTGCATTCCTTGGATAAACCCTACTTGATAATGGTGTATGAACGTTTTAATGTGCTTTTGGATTCTGTTTGCTTGTATTTTTTTGAGGTATTTTGCATCTATGTTCATCAGTGATTTCTCCGGTAGTTTTCTTTCTTTGTCACATCTTTGTCTGGTTTTGGTATCAGGGTGATGGTGACCTCGTAGAATGAGTTTGGGAGTGTTCCTCCCTCTGCTATATTTTGGAAGAGTTTGAGAAGGACACATGTTAGCTCTTCTCTAAATGTTTGATAGAATTCACCTGTGAAGCCATCTGGTCCTGGGCTTTTATTTGTTGGAAGATTTTTGTTCACAGTTTCAATTTCAGTGCTTGTGATTGGTCTGTTCATATTTTCTATTTCCTCTTGGTTCAGTCTCGGAAGTTTGTGCATTTCTAAGAATTTGTCCATTTCTTCACGGTTGTCCATTTTATTGGCATACAGTTGCTTGTAGTAATCTCTCATGATCCTTTGTATTTCTGCAGTGTCCATTGTTACTTCTCCTTTTTCATTTTTAATTCTGTTGTTTTGAGTCTTCTCCTTTCTTTTCTTGATGAGTCTGGCTAATGGTTTATCAATTTTATCTTCTCAAAGAAGCAGCTCCTAGTTTTATTGATCTTTGCTATCATTTCATTAATTTGTTTTTCATTTATTTCTGATTTCATATTTATGATTTCTTTCCTTCTCCTAAGTTTGTTTTTTTTTTTTTAATTTTTCTTCTTTCTCTAGTTGCTTTAGGTGTAAGGTTAGGTTGTTTTTTTGAGATGTTTCTTGTTTCTTAAGGTAGGATTGTATTGCTATAAACTTCCCTCTTAAAACTGCTTTTGCAGCATCCCATAGGTATTAGTTTGTCATGTTTTCATTGTCATTTGTTTCTAAGTATTTTTTCATTTCCTCTTTGATTTATTCAGTGATCTCTTTTTTATTATGTCGTGTATTGTTTAGCCTCCATGTGTTTGTATTTTTTACAGATAGTTTCCAGTAATAGATATCTAGTCTGATAATGTTGTCGTCGTAAAAGATACTTGATTCAATTTCAGTTTTCTTAAATTTACCAAAGCTTGATTTGTGACCCAAGATATCATCTATCTTGGAGAATGTTACATGAGCACTTCAGAAAAAAGTGTATTCTGTTGTTTTTCAATGGAATGTCCTATAAATATCAATTTAGTCCATCTTGTTTAATGTATCATTTAAAGCTTCTGTTTCCTTATTTATTTTCATTTTGGATGATCTGTCCATTGGTGCCAGTGTGGTGTTAAAATCCCCCACTATGACTGTGTTACTGTCAATTTCCCCTTTTATGGCTGTTAGTATTTGCCTTATGTATTGAGATGCTCCTATGTTGGGTGCATAAATATTTACAATTGTTATATCTTCTTCTTGGATTGATCCCTTGATCATTATGTAGTGTCCTCCTTTGTCTCTTGTAATAGTCTTTGTTTTAAAGTCTCTTTTGTGTGATATGAATATTGGTACTCCAGCTTTGTTTTGGTTTCCATTTGCATGGAATATCTTTTTCCATCCCCTCACTTTCAGTCTGTATGTGTCCCTAGGTCTGAAGTGGGTCTCCTGTAGACAACATATATATGGGTCTTGTTTTTGTATCCATTCAGCCAGTCTATGCCTTTTGGTTGGAACATTTAATCTATTTACATTTAAGGTAATTATTGATATGTATGTTCCTATTACCATATTCTTAATTGTTTGGGGTTTGTTATTGTAGATCTTTTCCTTTTCCTGTGTTTCCTGCCTAGAGAAGTTCTTTTAGCATTTGTTGTAAAGCTGGTTTGGTAGTGCTGAATTCTCTTAGCTTTTGCTTGTCTGTGAAGGTTTTAATTTCTCAGTCAAATCTGAATGAGGTCCTTGCTGGGTAGTGTAATCTTGGTTGTAGGTTTTTCCCTTTCATCACTTTAAATATGTCCTGCCACCCCCTTTTGGCTTGCAGAGTTTCTGCTGAAAGATCAGCTGTTAACCTTATGGGGATTCCCTTGTATGTTATTTGTTGTTTTTCCCTTGTTGCTTTTAATAGTTTTTCATTGTACTTAGTTTTTGGTAGTTTGATTAATATGTGTTTTGGTGTGTTTTTCCTTTGATTTATCCTGTATGGGACTCTCTGTGCCTTCTGGACTTGATTAATTGTTTCCTTTCCCATTTAGGGAAATTTTCAACTATAATCTCTTCAAATATTTTCTCAGTTCCTTTTTTTTTTTCTCTTCTTCTTCTGAGACCTCTTTAATTCGAATGTTGGTTCATTTAATATTTTCCCAGAAGTCTCTGACATTGTCCTCAATTCTTTTCATTCTTTTTTTCTTTATTCTGCTCTGCAGTAGTTATTTCCCCTAGTATATCTTTTGGTCACTTATCCATTCTTCTATCTCAATTATTCTGCTATTGAATCCTTCTAGAAAATTTTTAATTTCAATTATTGTGTGGTTCATCATTGTGTACTCTTTAGTTCTTCTAGGTTGTTGTTAATGGTTTCTTGTATTTTCTCCATTCTATTTCCAAGATTTTGGATCATCTTTTCTATCATTACCCTGAGTTATTTTTCAGGTAGACTGTCTCTTTCTCTCTTCATTTGTTTAGTCTGCTGTGTTTTTACCTTCCTCCTTTATCTGCTGTGTTTTTCTCTGTTTTCTAATTTTGCTTAACTTACTGTGTTTGGGGTCTCCTTTTCACAGGCTGCAGGTTTGTAGTTACTGTTGTTTTTGGTGTCTGTCCCCAGTGACCAATGTTAGTTCAGTTGGTTGTATAGGCTTCCTGGTAGAGGGGACTAGTGCCTGTGTTCTGGTGGATGAGGCTGGATCTAGTCTTCCTGGTGGGCAGGTCCACGTCTGGTGGAGTGTTTTGGGGTGTCTGTGACCTTATTATGATTTTAGGCAGCCTCTCTGCTAATGTGTGGTTGTGTTCCTGTCTTGCTAGTTGTTTGGTGTAGTGTGTCCAGAACTGTAGCTTTCTGGTTGTTGAGTTAACCTGAGTCTTGGCATTGAGATGAAAATCTCTGGGAGATTTTCACTGTTTGATATTACATGGAGCTGGGATGTCTCTGGTAGACCATGTCCTGAACTTAACTCTCCAACCTCAGAGGTACAGCCCTGTCTCTTGGCTGGAACACCAAGAGACTGTCATCCACACAGCTCATAATAAAAGGGAGAAAAAAAAAGAAAGAAGAAAGAAAAAATAAAATAAAATGAAATAAAATAGTTATTAAAAATATTATTAAAAAATTAAAAGTAATAAAAAGAAAGAACAACAAAACCAAAAAACAAATCCACCAATGATAACAAGCACTCAGACAGGGCCCTAGGACAAATGGTAAAAGCAAAGCTATACAGACAACATCACACAGAGAAGCATACACATACACACTCCCAAAAAGAGAAAAATGTAAAATATGTATGTATATCATTGCTCCCAAGTCCACCTCCTCAATTTGGGATGATCTGTTGTCTATTCAGGTATTCCAGAGATGCTAAGTACATCAAGTTGTTTGTGGGGATTTAATCCACTGCCCCTGAGGCTGCTGGGAGAGATTTCCCTTTCTCTTCTTTTTTCGCACAGCTCCTGTGATTCAGCTTTGGACTTGGCCCTGCCTCTGTGTTTAGGACTCCTGAGGGCATCTGTTCTTTGCTAAGACAGGACGGGGTTAACAGAGCAGCTGATTAGTGGACTCTGGCTTACTCAGTCCAAGAGGAGAGATGGGTATGGAATGCGGGGCGAGCCTACACAGGTAGAGGCTGGCGTGATGTTGCAACAACCTGAGGTGCACTGTGTGTTCTTCCAGGGAAGTTGTCCCTAGATCACAGGACCCTGGCAGTGGCAGGCTGCACAGGCTTTCAGGAGGGGAGGTGTGGATAGTGACCAGTGCTTGCATACATGCTTCTTGGTGGCTGCAGCAGCAGCTTTAGCTCTCATGCCTGACTCTGGTGTCCGCACTGATAGCTGCGGCTCGCACCCATCTCTGGAGCTCATTCAGGCGGTGCTCTGAATCCCCTCACCTCATGCACCCCAAAACAATTGTCTCTTGCCTCTTAAGCAGGTCCAGACTTTTTCCCAGACTCCCTCCGTGTTAGCTGTGGTGCACTAACCCCCTCAGGCTGTGTTCATGCATCCAGCCCCAGTCCTCTCCCTGGGATCTGACCTCAAAGCCCGAGTCTCAGCTGTCAAACCCCACCTTCCCTGGCTGGTGAGCAGACAAGACTCTCAGGCTGGTGAGCGCTGGTCAGCATTGATCCTCTGTGCAGGAATCTGTCCACTTTGCCCTCTGCACCCCTGTTGCTGCACTCTCCTCTGTGACTCTGAAGATTACCCACTCCACCACCCGCAGTCTCCACCCACAAAGGGCCTTCCTAGTGTGTGGAAACTTTTCCTCCTTCACACTCCCTCCCACTGGTACAGGTCCCATTCCTCTTTTTTTGTACTACCCAGGTACATGGGGAGTTTCTTGTCTTTGGGGAAGTCTGAGGTCTTCTGCCAGCATTCAGTAGTTGTTCTGTAGGAGTTGTTCCACATGTATATGCATTTCTGATATATTTGTGGGGAGGAAGGTGATCTCTACATCTTACTCTTCCGCCATCTTGAAGTTCCTATGTCTAATTTTAATGGCTTTACATCTTTTTTCCTTATCTCAGGAATCTCTCTTTCATTTACGACTTTCATCTTAGCCACCCCTTTTGTTCCAAATAAAACATCATTTTCACCTTTGGTTTTCTTACATAATAATTATATTTTATTTTACTGAATTATACTTAGAAGTGTGTTTATTTCCATCAACAAAGTTACATTTCTGTGTGTGCATATGCGTGTGTGTATGTGTGTATATGCATGTACACGTGTCATTTTTTTCATGTACTATTCTGTTTTTGGTCAGTCTCAAGTGAAAGTAACTGTATTCTAATCTAGACAAAAATGGACTCTTTTCAGACAGATATACAGTTTTTCTTGCACCAGTTTTTAAAAGCCATACTTATTTCCCCATTGAACTAATATGTTCGTGAGTCTAAGATCTACTGTATTTTAATTCGTACGGTGGCTGCCCACACAAAGGAAAATTATTTGGCAGTAAGAGGAGTGAAGTACAGATGTGAGCTACAACTTGGATGCACCTTGAAAACATTGTGCTACATGAAAGAAGCCAGTCAAAACAGGCTACATATTGTATGATTCTATTTATGTGGGATGTACAGAATAGGCAGATCTATAGAAACAGAAAGCAAATTAGTGATTGCCATAGAATGAGGGAGAGGTGGGAGCAAAAGAGAGTAAGTGCTAATGGGTACACTGGGGGGTTTCTCTGAGGGGTGATGAAAATTTTCTGAAATTATATAGTGGTGATGGTTACACAACTTTATAAATATATTTACTAAAAAGAAGTACATTGTACACATTGAAAGGGTAAATTTTATTTTGTGAATTATGTCTCAATAACATTATCTCTTGTATATATAAATTATATGTATATCTATATCTATATATTAGAATTATATTATAGATAGAGCAGCCAAACAGGAATAGAAGCCTTATGTCAGTTTCTGTAATTTGAAATGGCATTTCTTCATAGTTTCCATATTTGAGGATTCTGGGACCCAGAATCCATCTTTTAATGGAGGCTGGGTCTCATCGGGAAAGGATACTGCAAAACCAGTTCAAATACATACAGGAGATATTCACCCAATTATTTAAACAAAAGTAATTTACCAAAATTACTGTACACTGGAGAAAGAGCTATACCCAGGTATTCTGAGGACTGTTACATCCAGTATCTTTGCTTACCTGATATTCCCACATGGCCCCTTGGTTAGAGTCTAAGCTTAACCAGACTAAATCCTGGCCTCAGACACAGTGCACCCAATAGGGCTGTGGTTGTACCCCTTGTTGTTTCTCTGAACCTCAATTGGAATGAGATCCATAGCAGCTGGCAGAGCCCACACAATGGCTCTTTGATCTGTAAATAATTTGCCTTATGTAGAAAAGCCCAAACGGAAGCCTCTCTCTGTCCCCAGACAAGATTATAAATTACAAACAGTACAACATCCCTATTTGAATTACATAGATAAGCACTTTCTTCAAAGACAAAGGACACAGGAGAGATGACTCTATCATGTCCACAGTTAATTCAAATGTGTAGTCTCTGCACAAATCCAATGAATTGTGGTGGGTGAGATATACTCCTTACACTTGTGTCTGTGAGTTATCTTTAGCGAAACAGATCAAGGATTCTGGCATTTAGTATGCAGCTACTGAAGCAGAAAATATGTTCTTTTCAATCTCCATCATTAAAGAAGATTTAAAAAAAAATCACTTTTGTGGGGGAAGAACTGTAGTGCACATTCAGGACCATGGTGACTTCTCTGAACTCTGACATAATGTCATCCCTGGCATCTTGATGATATTATTCCTTAGACTTTCCAATTGGTCCTAATTGCTGATATAATGCTATCCAGTGCTGGAGGATAGGAAATAGTGTACTGAATGACTTCAGAACTACATGCCTGCTAACAGCATCAAAGATTTCCTATCTGAAGGCCAGCAGCCCAGTGGACTAATAAGGCCATCAGTCCAGTGGACTAATATGTGCTATAGGGGAGAGTGTATTTATTATTTTTAGGAGATAGAGTTTCTGCTACAGAATGGAGGGAAATAACAGTATAGGTTTTGAACTCAAAGGATTCACTGTTACATCTGTTGCATCACGTCCTGTGAGAACCTTGAATGTGCACCTGCAGCAACAAGAACGGACAACAAGTACAGTGTAGGCAAAGGCTCGGATCCCTCAGTGATGAGGGTCTGGGCCATCCCGTGGTGAGCATCCTCCATCAGCTGAAGGGAGCGGGTGAAGGTAGTAAATAAAGGATATGATAAAAACAGCTTCATCAGAGGAGACTGTTTCAACAACTCTCCTGAATGAGTAATGGGATTGTACCTGAGCAATGTTTCAAACTTCCTACAGAGTAGATTTAATTGGGCACAAGAAAATATGAGTGATGTTTCTGGCTGCCCAGTATCACATACTTTGACCACCAATAATGTTGTCCTTCTATGCACTAGACAGTTCCATGTGAGCAGGAACAAAAATTGGTGGCGTCTCACTTCAGTGTTCTTCACAGATTTCAGGTTCTGCCCCAAGACTTCTCTGAAGCAGTGAGAGTTCACTAAGCTTGGAGCCAAAAGCCATCTGTTACCTGTAGGAACCTTCATTTCCCTGGAGTAATCATGCAATAATGTGGATGAAAGCCCCCTCCATGCTTTCAAAAGACAACTACAGGAACCATTCTGGAAGGGAACTTGTGATTTTTACAGGAGCAATCATTCTGGCTTTTTCTCCTTTATTATTCATTCTGTCCCTTTGCTCCTGTGTCCTAAGATCTCCTTCCAAACACGCTACTTGATTCAAAGTGCCTGTCTTAAGCCTTTATCTTAAGCCTGGTTAAGCCTAAAATGAATATTTTTATTTTAATATTATTTAATATTTTAATAATTAGTTGGTATTATGGTATTATGATTAATTTTACTATATGTTTATATTTTGTACAATTTTCTAAAAGTGCATTTGATTTCATAATTTAAAAAGTTTGTCCTTATACTGTAATAGGAATTCATTGGAATAACAATAAGTGTAATGGCATGATTGATTTGTATTTTAAAACATATAATTTGGCTGCAGCATGAAGAATAAATTAAATGAGGAAAGAGTGAAGGACAGGAAACCAAGGAGTGTTTTTGAAGCAATCAGGAAGAAATATGAAGGGGCAGTACAGACTGTGTAACAGTGGTACAGAGGAGATGGAGAGGAAAGAGTGGCTTCTCGGACATCTGAGTTAGAATTTTTAAGATTTAGTTATGGATTAAATGTCACTTATAAGTAAAGTAGGATTTTTTGAAAAATAAAACTAAGCATCCACGTTTTCTCCAATAACATTCAAAATAAGTACAAAATATTCATTATGAGATAAAAAAAATTGTTACCTATTAATGGTTAAGAAAAATAAAATAAAATTTTCCAAAAAAAGATAAATGGATCATTTCTGAAAAAAAAAAAAAAAAAACTAGATAAACTTTTCGTTTGCTTTTTTGTTTGAGAACTGAGATAGAAGAAAAGCAATAGTAAAAGTACAACTTTCTTTTTTTTTTTCTTTTTTGGAGCAAAGGGAGAATGACATCCAAGAGCAAAGTCTTATTTTTCCAGACGCAACTAAAATCTTAGGCTGAAAATAATTTAAAGAAAAGTAGATGAATATAAGGAGAAAAAACAAGTTTCTTACAGGGAGATCAGCTCGGTGCTTTGTGACCACCTAGAGGGGTGGGATAGAGAGGGTGGGAGGGAGGGACATACAAGAGGGAAGAGATATGGGGACATATGTATAACTGATTCACTTTGTTTTAAAGCAGAAACTAACACACCATTGTAAAGCAATTATACTCCAATAAAGATGTTAAAAAAACAAAAAATAAACAAAAAAACAAAACAAAAAATGTTTCTTAAGAATTAAACCAGTTCAAAGATGGCAAGTCTGGTAAAAATCCAAATTTGAAAATTTCAACACACAAGGAGATATTTTCTTAAAGAGAACAATTTTTTTTCATTAAAATTTGAATATTAGGTTAGCTTAAGAAACTACCTACAATTAGTTAATTTTTATTAGTATTTTAGTTTATTTTGAAACATAGCAATTGAACAGCAGTTTACACAAAATCATAACAAAGATAATAATCATGGGAGCTGATAAACACTAACTGAATTCTTATTACATGCTAAGCATTTTCTCATAACTTAATACATATTAACTTAATTCCCCCAATTATTCTAATAAAATAGATATTATTATTGGTTTCATTTTACAGATGAGGAATCTAAGGAAGAGAGTGGTTAAGTGACTTTAACGGCTACAAATCAAGAAGTGGTAGAAGTAAAAATTTTAAAAAAAGAAGCATATGTTCAGAGTCCAAATTCTTAACAAAGCCAAACAACAAAATTATGCTTTCCCAGTAATTTGAATTTTTAAAAATGATATTATAATTGTTACAGGAAATTATTTTATTTCTTCCATTATTAGATTCTAACTTGTTCATATTTTAATATTTCTAAAATTGAAATATATACTAAAATCAATGTGTACATTTAATGTAACCTTTCCTTTATTGAAGAGCTACAGTTAAATTTGTGGTACATCTAACAGTAGATGACATTTTACAATTAAGAACATATGAAATCTTCTTTTTTGCTGATTTTAATAATAATAGATGGAAGTATATTTTTATAACTATATTGAAAAATATTTTCAGATAATTTTGCCTAATATAGACTTTAATTTTAACACCAATTTTAAAATCAAAATATTCAACCTATAAAAAAATTCAGAAACTGAAAAATGTTGAAAAATATTTTAATATTTGTTTTCTATTCTTCTGATAATTTGTTTCTGTATCTATTGCTGACATTAAAATTAAAAATGTATACCATTTAAAATTAAAATTTTGATCACATCTTTAAAGTCTTTTGTTAACTGATAGCTCCATATTCGTCCTCCTCTCATTTGCTTTATAAAACTGGCAAAAGATCCAGGTTGAGTTTCAGTGACTTTTATGCACTAATAACATCTTGTCAATAAAATAAAACAGCCCATGCTTTACCGATTAATTCCAAACCGCTTTTCTGTCTGTAAGCTCTTCCAAAGGAGATCCGGGTAGATGACCATGAATTATCTGCTTCTGACTCAGCTCCTGGTCAGATGGCTCAGAGAACTTGCTTAGAGTTTTAACACAATCAAAATTCTACTGAGGTCCCTAAACTTAAAAAATACAAAAACAGTTACATGGGGTATGCAAGAATGGCATTTTAAAGAAAAATTTAATCAAGTTTTAAGTATACAATCAGCATAGGAGTCCCAAGTGTCAATGCTGACATATGGACTCTGCCCTTGAATTTCATCTGAAAAATGCGAATGAGAATAACTCTTCATTCACATTATGTACTTGTGAAAACAAATATATGGTGTAAATAATTGTTATAGAACTTAGAAATCTGGAAACACCATAAAATTGATGTATACTATAGAAATGTAAGTAAGGTAGGATCACTCCTAGTCTCATACTTTAACATAATTATTATTTTAAACTGTATTTGCTAAGTTAAATGTAAATGACTAAGAACCGGTATGCTTTATTTATGTAGATTTGATTTAAGCATTGATCCCAATTTAATATTTCTCTACCGAGAAACAAAAAGAAAGAAAGAACATTGAGAAAAGTGTATTGCTTCTTTGATTTCCTGTCCTTACGCACATCATTACATAGATAGATAGATAGATAGATAGATATAAATATAGATAGACAAATTTTGTTTAAATGATCCACAAGATTATTGCATGCATTCAGTGTGCAGTTGTTATGTTACATTGCTGGAATTATCTTTTCCTGATTACAAATTCTTATAAGCCCTCTCTTGTAAATTCTTATAAGTCTCACTCTTTGTTTTATACATTTTTTTATGCCTATATGTTTCTCTTCACCAATATTGTTATGCAAATTGCACTCCATGGCTTCTAAATGCTGTTCTCACTGAATTCGCTCATATCACATCACCCATATCTTCCCTGACCTCACTGTCTTTCCTAACACTTGGTCCCACTGTGTCCTAAAATTGTATGTACAATGGTCATTGCCCTTTAGGAGTCTGCAAATGTACCCAAGTTTGTACCCAGGCTATAACAACATAGGTCCCTAACTTCAGGGTCATAACTCTGAACTTTCCCTCTTTGCATGAGGAGGGATTAGGAAACTGTACATCTGAAGCTTTGCTAATGCAAGTGCATGCCCCTCGCTTCTGGCAAAATGCTCCTGGAAAGATTATCCCCAAGAACACACACTAAATACAAATGGTTACTTTTACTACATCTTATTGTATTTACTTTAAATTTCTTCCTTCCATGTTCAGAACTGACAGAGATACACTTACTTCCACCCAGAGAATCACCCAAAAGCTTTGATAGCCCCCTGGCTCAGACACAGGTATGAGGAAATGAACAAATTAAAACAGAATGGGGGAGGGGTAGCACTGTAGGGAAAAGTTAAATAAGTGTAAAGAAAAGAACATATCCAAGAATTTGAATAATCTGCCATTTGCACACTATGACTAAAGAAATAGAATTAGCCTCAAATCCACAAATCTTTTATATCTATGATTAGTGATACAAAAAATAATCAATGGAGCCTCACATCCAAAGTTCTCTATTTTGGGCTTCCCTGGTGGCGCAGTGGTTGAGAGTCCACCTGCCGATGCAGGCGACACGGGTTCGTGCCCCGGTTCAGGAAGATCCCACATGCCGTGGAGCGGCTGGGCTCATGAGCCGTGGCTGCTGAGCCTGCGGATCCAGAGCCTGTGCTCCGCAACGTGAGAGGCCACAACAGTGAGAGGCCCGCATACCACAAAAAAAAAAAAAAACAAGTTCTCTATTTTATGCCTTCAAATTATTTTACCAATGCTACATAGAATTACTTTTCATAACATCCTTCTGGTGGAATGAATTATTTTCTATACACTTACCTTACACTTTACAGTTCTGTTTGCTAATTTGTTCTTAATAAGGAAAATACCCATGTCATCATTTGATCTCTGCATATCCAGACCCTATCTGCCTCTCAAGGTGTCTTCAATGCTCCCTCCTTCCTGATCCCAAGGATGGAACTGAGCTCTCTCAATGCTGATGTCTCAGTGCACTTTATCTGTGTTTCACTGTTGACCTTACACTTCTGTGTCATATCATGCATGAACTTAGTTAATATCTGGTCTTATGTGTTTACTCCTCTTTTGTCTTTGTTTCCAGTAGTGCCTAGCCTGGTGTTTTACATACAGTAGTATTTGGGGGAGAAATAACTATTGACAAAATGGGCATAATAAAAGAATGATTTCTATTTCATTTGCTGTGTGATGCCTTAGGCTCAACTGTAGTGTTCATTAAATATATTATGATGGCTATGGTGGAAATATATAATGACAGCACTGAAGTGAAATTTCCATTTGCAAATTGTAAATACTATTTCTTAATCTTAATAGTTGGCTTCTCAAAACAAGGATAAAAATTATTCACACCATAAAAGATAGCATAACTTCTTTAAATTGCTATGGTTCCTTTACAAGAAACTATTGTTCTTCTTGCCTATTTAAAAGGTTTTTTTCAAATATTCAATATTGGATAAGGAGTATTTGTACTATATTATCTCTAGATATGTTCAATAAACATCAAAATAGCAGTTTTTCAGTGTCATATTAAATTTTTATTGATCTCTTTTATATGACATTCTATTTACATCATATGAGAATTAATATAATATGAAAGTTAAATATGAAAAGAGAATTATTTTATACACATTGAGCCAGAGTGTTCAGGCTCAAACACAGAGCAAATTGTGATGCAGCAACACGTGAGTGGAGAAGGAAACTATGATGATGGGACTCACATTGAAGACATGCTGAAACTTAGGTGTGTGTGATGGAGGAGGGGGAACCAGAAGACCCAGTGTCAGTGTTCAGTCACAGAATTAATGTTCAACAGATGGAATCTCCAAAAAGAAATTTCCAGACAATGGCAGGTATTTACTTC
Organism: Aethalodelphis obliquidens; assembly: GCF_003676395.1. Classification (NCBI taxonomy): domain Eukaryota; kingdom Metazoa; phylum Chordata; class Mammalia; order Artiodactyla; family Delphinidae; genus Aethalodelphis; species Aethalodelphis obliquidens. The sequence goes on from NW_020837947.1 coordinate 85,725,805, forward strand.
AGACAGATCACCTGGTATTATTTGTGCAATGTTTAGCCATGTAGAACAGGACTGAAGTCAGTGAATGGGGAGATTGTAAAGGTCTAGTTCATATATTAGCACTCTAATACAATGAACTCTGATTATAACTGGCTATGATTAAGATCTGAAATTCAACTAGATTACTGTGGTGAAAGCCCAGTTGTATTAATCAGTCAAACACAACTGGCTTTAGGAAATGATGCAGTTTAGAAGACATGGAAACTTCCTGTCCTTTCACAAGAAAATCAATTTAAGAAAAAGATAATTGGACAACCAAAAACCCATTCCATCCGGGGTATTTTTTCAATGCAAGATTAGCTTACACACACACATAAAAGCTGTTAAAATTAATGAAGGAATACTGTAAACTTGCAGGACACAAAAGTCAGCTGCATTTTCACATGCTAACAATGAATTTTTTTAAAGAAAATTAAGAAAACAATCTCATTTACAATGGTATCGAAAAAATAAAATACTTAAGAATAAATTTAAACAAGGAGATGAAAGACTTGCACACTGAAAACTACAAATGTTTGAGGAAAAAATTTAAAAATAAACAAATGAATGGAAAGCTATCTCATGTTCATTGATTGGAAGACAGTATTGTTAAAATGTACATATTGCCCAAAGCAATCTACAGAGTCAATGTAATCACTACTAAAACACTTATGGCATTTTTTTTTTTTACAGAAGTAGAAAAAAATCCTAAAATACTTATGGAATCACAAAAGACTGTAAATAGCCAAAACAATCTTGAGAAGGAATAACAAAGCTGAACATATCACATTTCCTGATTTTGCAATATATTCCAGAGCCATAGTAATTAAAACAGTATGGTAGCTGCTATAAAAACAGATATATAGGCCAATAGAACAGAATAGAGAGCCTAAAAATAAACACACATATATACATTCAACTGATTGTTGACAAGGGCACCAAATAAACACAAGGGCACCAAACAAACACAATGGGGAAACACAGCAACCAGTTGGAAAACTGGGTATCCACATGCAAAATAATAAAATTAGGCCCCTAAATTACACCATATACAAAATCAATTTAAGATGAATTAAATATTAAGACATAAGACTGGAACTGTAAAATCCCGAGAGGAAAAGATAATTGAAAGCTTTCATGACACTGCGCTTAGCAATGATTTCTTGGATTTGACAGCAGGAGCACATACAACAAATGCAAAATTAGAAAAACGGGACTACATTAAACTAAAACGCTTCTACACACCAAAGAAAACAATCAACAGAGGTGAAAAACAACCTATAGAATGGGGGGAAATATTGCAAACTCTAGATCTGGTAAGAAATTTTTTAGCAACTGAATGCCTCTCCACAAAAGTCATATGTTGAAATTCTACCCTCAATATGATGGCATTAGGTAGCAGGGTCTTTAATAGGTAATGAGGACTAGATGAGCTCATGAAGATACATCCATGATGAATGGGGTTAATGCCCTTATATAGGTCCAGAGAGAGCTGGCTCCTTCTCTCTGTCAAAGTTGAAGAGGGCTTTCACCAGAACTAGATCAACATATCATCTTAATCTTAAAATTCTGGCCTTCAGAACTGTGAGAAGATTCTGTGGTTTATAAGCCATCAGTCTATGCTATTCTGTTATAGCAGCCCAAATGGACTAAGACAGGATAATAGTAAAAATACACAAGGAAATCCTAAAACTCAAGAGCAAAAAAGCAAATAATTTAATTAAAAATGGGCAAAGAGCTCAAGTAGATATTTCTCCAAAAAAGATATATCGGTGGCAAAGAGGTGTATGGAAAGATGCTCCACATCACTAATCACCAGGGAAATGTGAATGAAAACCACAGTGAAATATCACCTCACACCAGTTAGTATGGCTATTGTTATAAATACATACGTACATACATAAAATTAAAAATATGACAAGTGTTAGCAAGGATGTGGAGAAATTAGACCCTTGTACATCATTGATGAGAATGTAAAGTGGTGGGACCACAAGGAAAAACAATATGGAAGAGTCTAGTCCATTTGCAAGATGCACATGGCATACACACAATGCCATTAACTAGAATTTGTGCCTGGGACACTTATCAATAAATTCTAAACCTATAGCATATTTTAACTTGATTTTTTTCCAGACTTCTTTAAATGTCTGGATTTTTGAATCACATACATTATGGTCTTGAAGTAATTTTTTAAAAATGTTTGTATTACCTTTGATTTTTAAAGCAGTTTATAATTACAGTTAATTTGCAAAATTAATTTACCCAAGTGGAATCAGACTGACCAAAACTTTAGAGTATCATATCCAAAGTCAGCTAAGAAATATACATCTTCAAAGCTCTAGTAAATGTAATTATTTCATTAATCTTTCTTTTTGTGATGCAGTAAAAAAATGTTATTTTTTTGTTTAATACAGTAAAGAAATAGCACTATTAGCTGTGTGTGGTAAAGAATATGTGATGATAGATTAAACACTATATATATTAAATATAATAAAACAATATAAAACATAATATACAGTTTATATTAGATAGTATTAATGTATTAATACATTTTATAGTATTGATTATTTTAATATTTACTAGTATATATTATATATATAATATAGTACAGTTGATCCTTGAACAACATTGGGGTTGGAATGCTGACCACCTGTAAAGTAGAAAATCCGTGTATAACTTTTGATTTTCCAAAAACTTAACTACTAATAGCCTACTGTTGACTGGAAGTCTTACTGGTAACATAAACCGTCTATTAACACATATTTTCTATGTTACATGTATTATAAACTGTATTCTAACAATAAGGTAAGCTAAAGAAAAGAAAATGTTATTAAGAAAATAATAATGAAGGATCTTCAAGATGATGGAAGGGTAAGAGGCAGAGATCACCTTCCTCCCCACAGATACATCAGAAATACAACTACATGTGGAACAACCCCTACAGAACACCTACTGAATGCTGGAAGAATACCTCAGACCTCCCAAAAGGCAAGAAACTCCACACGTACCTGGGTAGGGCAAAAGAAAAAACAGAGCCAAAATAATAGGGATGGGACCTGTACCAGTGGGAGGGAGCAGTGAAGGAATAAAGGTTTCCACACACTAGAAGCCCCTTTGCGGGCGGAGACTGCGGGTGGTGGAGGGGGGATCTTTGTGCCATGGAGGAAAGCGCAGCCACAGGGGTGCGGAGGGCAAAGCGGAGAGATTCCTGCACAGAAGATTGGTGCCAACCGGCACTCACCAGCCCGAGAGGCTTGTCTGCTCATCCGCTGGGGCAGGCAGGGTTGGGAGTTGAGGCTCAGGCTTCGGTCGGATCCAAGGGAGAGGACTGGGGTTGCCTGCGTGAACACAGCCTGAAGGGGTTAGTGCACCACGGCTAGCCGGGAGGGAGTCCGGGGAAAATTCTGGAGTTGCCGAAGAGGCAAGAGACTTTTTATTCCCTCTTTGTTTCCTGGTTCGCGAGGAGAGGGGATTAAGAGCTCCACCTAAAGGAGCTCCAGAGATGGGCATGAGCCGCGGCTAACAGCGCAGACCCCAGAGATGGGCATGGGATGCTAAGGCCACTGCTGCCGCCACCAAGAAGCCTGTGTGCAAGCACAGGTCACTATCCACACCTCCCTTCCTGGGAGCCTGTGCAGCCCACCACTGCCAGGGTCCCGTGATCCAGGGACAACTTCCCCAGGAGAAGGCACAGTGGGCCTCAGGCTGGTATAACGTCACGCAGGCCTCTGCCGCCACAGGCTCACCCCGCACTCCGTGCCCCTCACTACCCCCGGTGTGAATGAGCCAGAGCCCCCAAATTAGTGTCTCCTTTAACCCCATCCTACCTAAGTGAAGAACAGATGCCTTCAGGTGACCTACATGCAGAGGTGGGTCCAAATAAAGCTGAACCACAGGAGCTGTGCAAACAAAGAAGGGAAAGGGAAATTTCTCCCAGCAGCTTCAGGAGCAGCAGATTAAATCTCCACAATCAACTTGATGTACCCTGCATCTGTGGAACACCTGAATAGACAATGAACCACCCCAGATTGAGGAGGTGGACTTTGGGAGCGACTATATATATATATTTTTTCCCTTTTTCTCTTTTTGTGAGTGTGTATGTGTATGCTTCTGTGTGTAATTTTGTCTGTATAGCTTTGCTTTTACCCTTTGTCCTAGGGTTCTGTCTGTCCATTTTTATTTTTTGTTATTACTTAAAAATATTTTTTCTTAATAAATATTTTTATTTTAATAACTTTATTTTATTTTACTTTATTTTGCTTTATTTTAACTTCTTCTTTCTCTCTTTCTCTTTTTTTCTCCCTTTCAGTCTGAGCCATGTGGATGAAAGGCTCTTGGTGCTTTAGCCAGGCATCAGGGCTGTGCTGCTGGAGTAGGAGAGCCAAGTTCAGGACACTGGTCCACAAGAGAACTCCCAGCTCCACATAACACAAAGTGGTGAAAATCTACCAGAGATCTCCATCTCAACACCAAGACCAAGCTCCACTCAACGACCAGCAAGCTACAGGGCAGGACATCATATGCCAAACAACAAGCAACACAGGAAGACAACCCCATCCATTAGTACAGTGACTGGCTAAAATCATAATAAGGCCACAGACACCACAAAACACACCATCAGACGTGGACCAGCCCACCAGAAACACAAGATCCAACCTCATCCACCAGAACACAGGCATTAGTCCCCTCCACCAGGAAGCCTACAAAACCGACTGAACTAACCTTAGCCACAGGGGACAGATGCCAAAAACAACGGAAACTACGAGCCTGCAGCCTACGAAAAGGACACACCAAACACAGTAAGTTAAGCAAAATGAGAAGACAGAGAAACACACAGCTGTTGAAGGAGGAAGGCAAAAATCCACCAGACCTAACAAATGAGGAGGAAATAGGCAGTCTATCTGAAAATGAATTCAGAGTAATTTTAGTAGAGATGATAAAATATCTTGGAAATAGAATGGACAAAATACAAGAAACGTTTAACAAGGACCTAGAAGAACTAAAAACCAAACAAACAGAGATGATCAACACAATAAATGAAATTTAAGATTCACTAGAAGGGATCAATAGCAGAATAACTGATGCAAAAGAATGGATACGTGACCTAGAAGATAAAACAGTGGAAATAATTACTGCAGAGCAGAATAAAGAAAAAAGAATGAAAAGAATTGAGGACAGTCTCAGAGACCTCTGGGACAACATTAAACACACCAACATTCGAACTATTAGGGTTCCAGAAAAAGAAGAGAAAAAGAAAGGAACTGAGAAAATATTTGAAGAGATTATAGTTTAAAACTTCCCTAATATGGGAAAGGAAATAGTTAAACAAGTCCAGGAAGCACAGAGAGTCCCATACAGGATAAATACAAGGAGAACCATGCCAACACATATTAATCAAATTATCAAAAATTAAATACAAAGAAAATATATTAAAAGCAGCAAGGGAAAAGCAAAAAGTAACACATAACAAAATCCCCATAAGGGTAACAGCTGATCTTTTAGCAGTAGCTCTGCAAGCCAGAGGGAGTGGCAGGACATATGTAAAATGATGAAAGAGAAAAACCTACAACCAAGATTACTCTACGCATAAAGGATCTCATTCATATTTGATGGATAAATTAAAAACTTTACTGAGAAGCAAAAGCTAAGAGAATACAGCATCACCAAACCAGCTTTACAACAAATGCTAAAGGAACTTCTCTAGGCAAGAAACACAGGAGAAGGAAAATACCTAAAATAATAAACCCAAAACAATTAAGAATATGGTAATATAAACATATATATTGATGATTACCTTAAATGTAAATGGTTAAATGCTCCAACCAAAAGACAAAGACTGACTGAATGGATACAAAAACAAGACCCATATATATGCTGTCTACAAGAGATCCACTTCAGACCTAGGGACACATACAGAATGAAAGGGAGGGGATGGAAAAGTTATTCCATGCAAATGGAAATCAAAAGAAAGCTGGAGTAGCAATTCTCATATCAGACAAATTAGACTTTAAAACAAAGACTCTTACAAGAGACAAAGAAGGACACTACATAATGATCAAGGATTCAATCCAAGAAGAAGATATAACAACTGTAAATTTTTATGCACGCAACATAGGAGCACCTCAATACATAAGGTAAATACTAACAGCCATAAAAGGGGAAATTGACAGTAATACAATCATTGTAGGGGACTTTAACACCCCACTTTCACCAGTGGACAGATCATCCAAAATGAAAATAAATACGGAAACACAAGCTTTACATGATACATTAAACAAGATGGACTTAATTGATATTTATAGGACCTTCCATCCAAAAACAACAGAATACACTTTCTTCTCAAGTACTCATGGAACATTCTCGAGGATAGATCATATCTTGGGTCACAAATCAAGCCTTGGTAAATTTAAGAAAATTGAAATCATATCAAGTATCTTTTCCAACCACAATGCTATGAGACTAGATATCAATTACAGGACAAAAACTGTAAAAAGTACAATCACATGTAAGCTAAACAATATGCTACTAAATAAGGAAGAGATTACTTAAGAAATCAAAGAGGAAATCAAAATATACCTAGAAACAAATGACAATGAAAACACGACAGCTCAAAACCTATGGGATGCAGCAAAAGCAATTCTAAGAGGGAAGTTTATAGCAATACAATCTTACCTCAAGAAAAAAGAAACATCTCAAATAAACAACCTAACCTTACTCCTAAAACAATTAGAGAGAGAGAGCAAAAAAAACGCCAAAGTTGGTAGAAGGAAAGAAATCATAAAGATCAGATCAGAAATACATGAAAAGAAATGAAGGAAACGATAGCAAAGATCAATAAAAATAAAAGGTAGTTCTTTGAGAAGATAAACAAAATTGATAAACCATTAGCCAGTCTTATGAAGAAAAAAAGGGAGAAGGCTCAAATCAATAGAATTAGAAATGAAAAAGCAGAAGTAACAACTGACACTGCAGAAATACAAAGGATCATGAGAGATTACTACAAGAAAGTCTATGCCAATAAAATGGACAACCTGGAAGAAATGGACAAATTCATAGAAAGGCACAACCTTCTGAGAATGAACCAGGAAAAAATAAAGATATGAACACATCAATCACAAGCACTGAAATTAAAACTGTGATTAAAAATCTTCCAACAAAAAAAACCCCAGGACCAGATGGCTTCACAGGCGAACTCTATCAAACATTTAGAGAAGAGCTAAAACCTATCCTTCTCAAATTCTTCCAAAATATAGCAGAGGGAGGAAAACTCCCAAACTCATTCTACAAGGCCACCATCACTCTGATACCAAAACCAGACAAAGATGTCACAAAGAAAGAAAACTACAGGCCAATATCTCTAATGAACATAGATAGAAAAATCTTCAACAAAATACTAGCAAACAGAATCCAACAGCACATTAAAAGGATCATACACTATGATCAAGTGGGGTTTACCCCAGGAAAGCAAGGATTCTTCAGTATAAACAAATCAATCAACATGATACACCATATTAACAAATTGAAGGAGAAAAAATATTTGATCGTCTCCATAGCTGCAGAGTAAGCTTTTGACAAAGTTCAACACCAATTTATGATAAAAACACTCCAGATAGTAGACATAGAGGGAACTTACCTCAACATAATAAAGGCCATATATGACAAACCCACAGCCAACATCGTCCTCAATGGTGAAAATCTGAAACCATTCTCACTAAGATAAGGAACAAGACAGACTTGCCCACTGTCACACTATTATTCAACAAAGATTTGGAAATTTTAGCCACAGCCATCAGAGAAGAAAAAGAAATAAAATTAATACAAATTGGAAAAGAAGAAGTAAAGCTGTCACTGTTTGCAGATGACATGATACTCTACATAGAGTATCCTAAAGAGGCTACCAGAAAACGACTAGAGCTAATCAATGAATTTGGTAAGTTAGCAGGATACAAAATTAAGGCACAGAAATCTCTTGCATTCCTATACACTAATGATGAAAAATCTGAAAAGGAAATTAAGAAAACACCCCCATTTACCATTGCAACAAAAAGAATAAAATATGTAGGAATGAACCTACCTAAGGAGACAAAAGGTCTGTGTGCAGAAAATTATAAGACACTGATGAAAGAAATTAAAGATGATACAAATAGATGGAGAGATATACCATGTTCTTGGATTGGAAGAATCAAGATTGTGAAAATGACTCTACTACTCGAAGCAATCTGCAGATTCAATGCAATCCCTATCAAACTACCAATGGCATTTTTCACAGAAGTAGAACAAAAATTTTCACAATTCGTATTGGAAACACAAAAGACCCCAAACAGTTAAAGCAATCTGGAGACAGAAAAATGGAGCTGGAGAAATCATGCTCCCTGACTTCAGACTATACTACAAAGCTACAGTAATCAAGACAGTATGGTACTGGCACAAAAACAGAAATATAGATCAATGGAACAGGATAGAAAACCCAGAGATAAACTCACACACATATGGTCACCTTGTCTTTGATAAAGTAGGCAAGAATATACAGTGGAGAAAAGACAGCATCTTCAATAAGTGGTGCTGGGAAAACTGGACACCTACATGTAAAGAATGAAATTAGAACACTCCCTAACACCATACACAAAAATAAACTCAAAATGGACTCACGACTTAAATTTAAGACCAGACACCACCAAACTCTTAGCGGAAAACATGGGCAGAACACTTGATGACATAAATCACAGCAAGATCCTTTTTTACTCACCTCCTAGAGAAATGGAAATAAAAACAAAAATAAACAAATGGGACCGAATGAAACTTAAAAGCTTTTGCACAGCAAAGGAAACCATAAACAAGACGAAGAGACAACCCTCAGAATGGGAGAAAATATTTGCAAATTATGCAACTGACAAAGGATTAATCTCCAAAACATACATTAACTCATGCAGTTCAATATTAAAAAAACAAACAACCCGACCCAAAAATGGGCAGAAGACCTTAATAGACCTTTCTCCAAGGAAGATATACAGATTGCCAACAAACACATGAAAGAATGCTCAACATCATTAATCATTAGAGAAATGAAAATCAAATCTACAATGAGATATCATCTCACATCAGTCAGAATGGCCATTATCAAAAAATCTACAAATAAGAAATGCTGGAGAGGGTTTGAAAAATAGGGAATCCTCTGGCACTGTTGGTGGGAATGTAAATTGGTGCAGCCACTATGGAGAATAGTATGGAGGTTCCTTAAAAATCCAAAAATAGAACTACCATAAGACCCAGAAATCCCACTACTGGGCATATACCCTGAGAAAACCATAATTCAAAAAGAGTAATGTACCAAAATGTTCATTGCAGCTCTATTTACAATAGTCAGGACATGGAAACATCCTAAGTGTCCATCAACAGATAAATGGATTAAGAAGATGTGGCACATATATACAATGGACTCTTCATCAGCCATAAAAAGGAATGAAACTTAGTTATTTGTAGTGAGGTGGATGGACCTAGAGTCTGTCATACAGAGTGAAGTAAGTCAGGAAGAGAAAAACAAATACCATATGTTAACACATATATATGGAAACTAAAAAAAAATAAGAAACAAGAAAATGGTCAGAAGAACCTAGGGGCAAGATGGGAATAAAGATGCATACCTAGTAGAGAATGGACTTGAGGATATGTTGAGGAGGAAGGGTAAACTGGGACAAAGTGAGAGAGTGGCATGGACATATATACACTACCAAATGTAAAATAGGTAGCTAGTGGGAAGCAGCCGCATAGCACAGGGAGATCAGCTTGGTGCTTTGTGACCACCTAGAGGGGTGGGACAGGGAGGGTGGGAGGGAGGGAGATGCAAGATGGAAGAGATATGAGGACATATGTATATGTATAACTGATTCACTTAGTTATAAAGCAGAAACGGACACACCATTGTAAAGCAATTATACTCTAATAAAGATGTTAAAAAAATAGTAAGGAAGAGAAAATACCTTTTTAGTGCTGTACTATATCAATACCATAACTCATATCACCTGCTTACATAATGAGTCATCTGTCAGCATCTACCTCAATATTGTCTTATATATACAAAACACGGTATCTGCTACATGTATTCCTAAAACGAGACATCATAAATGAAAAGATAATATGAAAAAGAAACATAATTATTTACAGGTACTGCAATTCATGCACTGATATTGAAGAAGCAGCAATATGACTGCTTTATAGTAGCCTAGTGTAATCGATATGATTGCTTCACAATAGCTTATCCTATACACTAATGAATGAGTCATTACAAAATTTTATGGCATACAGTATTACTGTCATATTCATAATAGAGTATTGGAAACTTAAAAATAACAAAACACCTACCTGTGACGTTGGGCTGGTATGCAGTTTCTCCAGTTATGAGCAGGTGGGCATACTGTAATGTTATGTGATTCTTTGAAAGCAGAGTTATAAAAGAGTAAGAAAACTTACACATTATTAATTTTACGTTAAATGTCACTCACTTTATGCCTATGTAAATATAGGCTATCCACTTCAATACAACTCTTGCACAAGATGTGCTACACAATCCAATGATGATGATGATGATGCCAAAACATCTCATTCAGTTCTTGCTGTACATTTATTAGATTTTCACATGGAGACAGACACACATACACAACAGATAACTTTATTAAGTGTGCAGAATGATGGTGATTCACTGCTCATTAGGTGGAAGTGGATGATGATAAAGGTCTTAATCCTGTTGTCTTCATGTTGATTGGTCTGAGTAAGGAGAGGAGGGGCTGGTACTGCTGTCTCAGTGGTGGCAGAAGTGGAGGAAGAGAAGGCAGGAGAGGCAGGCACACTCAGTGTAACTTTACTGAAATACAATCATAGAATCTGGCTTTTTTACCTTTGCATTTCTGTGAAAATGTTTCTTTACAGTACCACCAATCCTTGTTCCACTGTTTGCTTTGGTTTCAGTGCCCATATCATTGAAAGGCCCACATCATAAAAGAAGTCAAAAGCAGTGCTGAATAACTGGAATCCTTCTGTCAGATTGTCTGTTGTCAGTTTGTTTTCTGGCTCTGCTTCTTCTGTGTCTTCCTCATCATCATCTGGCATTGATTTGGAAGCACTTTCCTCTGTCAAGTCATCTTCTATTAATTCCTCTGGTGTGATATCTAATAATTCTTGAATTTCTCCAAGATTCATATCTTGAAACACTTCACCCTCTACCATTTTTTTGCCATATCCACAGTCTCTCTCATAATTTCCTTGATTGGCTCTGTTCTATATCCTGTGAAGTCATGCACAACATCTGGACACAGTTTTCTCCAGCAGGAATTTATTTTGAGGGTTTGATGCCTTTCACAGCTTTTTCTGTAACATTGATGGCATCTTCAATGGTGTAACCCTCCAAGACTTTCATGATGTTCTCTCTACCAGGGTTCTCTTCCATACCATTGGCAATCCTTTTTATAGAGTACCTTGTGCAATGAGCCTTAACGGTCTTTATGGCCCTCCTGATCAAGAGGCTGAATTAGAGACATCGTGTTTGGAGGCACGTAGACCACTTTGACACCTTTAGTGTTGAACTCATGGGGTTCTGGGTGGCCAGGGGCACTGTCCAATATCCAAAGGACTTTAAAAAGCAATACCTTATTGGCAAGGTCGTTTCTGACTTCAAGGAGAAAGCATCAATGGAACCAATCCAGGAAAAGTGTTCTCATTGTTCAGGCCTTCTTGTTGTACAACCAGAAGACTGGCAGCTGCTGTTTATCTTTTCCCTTCAAGGCTCTGGGGTCAGCAGCTTTACAGATAAGGTCAGTTCTGACCGTAAACCTGACTTCATTTGCACAAAACAGTAGAGTTGACCTATATCTTCCTGCCTTAACTCCTCACTTCTCTTTCTTACTAATAAATATCCTTTGTGACATTTTTTTCCAGAATAGGGCTCTTTTGTCTTCATTAAAAATCTGTTCAGGTAGATGTCCTTTCTCCTCGATGATTTTGTTAGTGACATCTGGGAAATTTTCTACTGTCCATTAGTCTGCAGAAGTTGTTTATCCTTAGGTCTTCTTGTTTACCAACAAGTAAGTCAATTAAATGTGTGGGCAATATTATTACAAAGTACATTGTGGCATGAAATAGGGAAAATTAAAAGATGAAGAGAATGCCAATGGCATTGACAGAGATAAAAATTACGTGAACAAACCTGCTGAATTTAATTTTCAACATGTTACATGCTTTTAGAATTCTAAGTAGTAATAGAGATCAGTATCATTCTTTAATTTCAGCATGATGTAGTAGAAAGTAATTTGGTATTGGATTAAGAAGAACAGTGTAAATCCACGGTCTTCCATGAATTATCAAATTACCCATTTTTTATGAGTACTATTTTCCTCTTCTCTACCTTGGGAATAATAATACCAGTTGCATGTGGTTGGGAAGATTTCATGACTCACTGTACACAAAGTGCCTGGCTTAGTAATGATTTCACAGAAAGACCACAATAAAACATTTAATGGTGAGAGTGACGATGAAGATGGTGATGATAAAAATGATGATTAAAACAACAGTGATAACAAAGATCAATACAAAATAGATAACAGGATTCTAAAGAGAATAAACTATTCCTCTAAGCTCAGGTGATTAATTGATTTTTAGAATTAAAATTTAACCTCTATTACATAATTTATACATTATTACAATTTTTATGTTATTACGATGATCCTTCACTTCTGGTTCAGTCTTATTATGTTTGGAAAAGAAAGTCTGTAGTTGGATTAAGGGCAATGATTTATAAGCCTGATCCTGATAGGTATCTTAAAAATCAACTTATATTATCTCTAAAGGAGTAATATATATGTAGGTTGGTGTGTGATACAGTGAATTAGGTTATGCTATGGGAAAAATTGAATCCTTGGATGTGGTAGAGAGATGGAGTTATGACAGTTTCCTTTTCAATTAGATGGTGAAATCATGTGAGAAAAGTTAGATTTTGGAATCAGAATCCACAGTTACACACAAGATTATTAAATAATTATTCCTGTTTATTCAAGTATTCTACTTTTTTCATTTGCCTGTTGATAGAGACTTATCATTAAATACCTTAAATATTTATAGGATATAATCTACTTTTAAGTTTGTATTGTTATCTTTCTTCTTTTTTTAAATGTCATAAGATAACAGCATATATCCTGGATGAAACTACCAAAGTAGACATCTAAGTATGGGGTGTATGCCTTCATCCACATAGCTAACAAATGAGGATGCCTTGATATCCCTGAAGACAAAATTAACAGGCACAGATACTATTTTGTGGATTCTGCTTTACTAATAGTCCTCTAAAAATCCATATGGCTTTATATCACTATCCATAACAATCAGGGCAGCTACCAGCAAGAGTTAATTCTTTTGAAGATCATTTAGTAAAGCCTGCCCAAGTGCTCCACATGATACCATGTTTGCCTCAAAATCTCGTATGAATAAGCTCTCATTCTGAATATAAAATCACCTAAAACAGACAGAAAGCCATTCTAGTTAAGAACAAATTGACCTTATCTATTTTCTCTGCATGCAACTAATTTGGCATCAAGAAGTATACATCAGGGCTTCCCTGGTGGCGCACTGGTTGAGAGTCCACCTGCCGATGCCGGGGACACGGATTCGTGCCCTGGTCCAGGAAGATCCCACATGCTGCGGAGCGGCTGGGCCCATGAGACATGGCCCCTGAGCCTGCGCGTCCGGAGCCTGTGCTCTGCACCGGAGAGGCCACAACAGTGAGAGGCCTGCATACTGCAAAAAAAAAAAAAAAAAAAGAAAGAAAAAAAAGAAAAATACATAAAAATACAAAATTTTCATTCTTTTTTAAATTTTTATGACCAAATGGAATGAAGAGTTGAGGATACTGTCCAGATAATTCATGGCAAAATTCTGGTTATTGATCAAAGCTATGGTTTTAGTGATTAAATGATTCTAAACAAGCTAGACATCACTTCACAAGGCAATTATTTTAAACTTTCTTCATTTTGGTTTTCAAGTCATACTGGAAATCTAAACATATTCCCCTATATGGTATATTTCAGCTAATTATTTGTAGTTTTGCTGTCCTTTAGTTTAACTACCTCTAGTATTTTACTTTATTTATTTATTTTTTAACCTATATGCTCTGATGTCTCTTATTTTAGCTTGGAGTTTATTAATTATAGAAGAAAGTTAATTTTAAACAAGTTATACATATTGCTTTTAACTCCTATAGAGAACTAAATAACTACATAACTACATTTGTGGTTACTGATTTTTAATCACAATGGATTTCTATAAAACAGTATTGTATTTGACCACTATAGGAAATTGATCTGTATTTCAAAATAAATTTCTATAAAACAGTATTTTATTTGACCACTATAGGAAATTGATCTATATTTTTATGAAAAGTAAGTAAAGGAAAGTTTTATTTAAATTATATTTTTACTGCTATTTTAATAATATTTCTAAGAAACTATTAATAACTTTTCTCTTACTGCAAGTTAAATTAAAACAGTAATTATAGGTAACAGATTTCTTCTTTAAATTGAGTTTAAAAGGCAAAAACTGAAGCTATGTAATTTGTAATCTTTCGTTGTGTTTTGTGTACTGATTTTGCTAAATGAGACTCCATTAAAGGCCAGACCTTGCTTTACATGCCTTTCCTTTGCTCTTTCTGTTAATACTTTCAGTTTGTTTGTTTCTTAGAGTGTATGAACTGTTCTTTCTCTGGTTGTTAGATGCCAGCTGGTACTGTCAGGTACCATTGTTTCCCAGCTGTCTGCCCCGGCATCCCATGGCTTCAGGCTGGCTGACAGTGTCCTTGAAGTATTTTATTTGGCCTCCTTAGTCAATTTCCTCAATTAGTTTATCATAGGAATGCAGAATATTTTCTTGTCAAAAGCATTCCACTTTTTCATCATATAAGTTAATATACAATTTACATGGATTTGTCTCCTAAAAAGATTTGGGTTACATATTAGTCCTGTAGTCTCCAAAGTCTGTTTCCTTACTCTATTCAAAAAGTTAATTTTAATTTATAACTAAAAATTAAATATAGAGAAAAGAATAAATAATAAATGTGTTTGCAAAATACATTTATAATTCAAGATTCCTGTCTTTGCTCATACAAGCAAATATTTGTAGCTGGAATAATAATTATATTGAGCACAATAATTTTTATTCAGTTGACTTAAATACATAGTTTTAATGGATGCTATAGTTGAAAAAGTTATATAGGTCATACAAAAGAAACACTGTTAGCTGTAAATGTCATAATAAAATTTTTCAATCATATGTAGCAAAATGGAAAATGTATGTTATAATTTAGCTGGCAAATTTCCATCCATTTAAACATCAATGTTATTTCTGAAAAAAAGGTATAGTATATTCATATTTTTAACAAATGGTTCAAATACATTAAAAATCATCGATCAGTATATTTTTTTAAAAAAGAGGTAGAAATTTCTATCTCCAATATGAGGAAATGTAAGCTTCTCTATAAAATCATGTAACAATAGTGAGGTGCCCCAAGCACCTCTTTTTAAAAGTTTTCCCTTTTGCCAGAGTTTCCTTTGAGCAATTATTACTTTTACATTCATTATTAAAATGTTCACTTTACCTTGAAGAGAAACATTGAGGGTGATTTTTTTTAAGTGTATAAATGAGAACTCAACAAGTATTTGTGAAATAAATGAAATCAATGCAATGATCTTTCTATTATGTCAAAATATGTATTTTTTATTCATTTATCTATTGACTCATTAAACACATTTTCCACTGTTTATTTGATTAAATGTATTTTGTCGTGTCTTTTAATACAAAGTATACATGTAGAATACTCAGAGAGTAATAACTCTTGTTAAGGAATCATCTTTTACATTTCCCAGAATCATATTTGAGTTAATTTTAGGTATGCTTTTTTTTCCAAAATGAAAAGTAAATATAAAATTTGTTATTTAAGTGTTAATATGAAACTATTAAATTATCCCTGTAGATATGGGGCATATAAACATGTATGTATATAAAACTGTAAATATTGTAAGTTTCATTCAGCTACTTACTTCCAGATTTTACTAGATAGAGATTCTTTTGCCTAAGGACTTTTTCAGAGGAAGTATAGTGATTCAAATTAGTCGTCCTTCACTATGTTTTGCTTTTTACACTCCATATTCCTCCATGTTTCATGCAGCCTGCAATAGAATATATTCCTTGGACAGCTTTTTGAATTTGATTTCATACTTATGGAATAAAATTTTTAGTCTGTGCAACTCTGTTCTCACTGTACTAATATATAGAGATCTATCCAACTCTGGAACATAAGTAATTTCATTCCTTTGTTATTTTTGTATGTTTGCCTGACATAAGTTCCATTCTATCCAGAATGACTTTTCTTCTGTGCTTTGCCCAGATTACTCAGTATTCCATCTTTCTTCCTTGACCTGTGTGCTATAGAGAAAGGTTTTACATGCCCCTCTGACACTTTGTTAGAGAGAGAAGCTTCCATCTGTTCAGATCACTGAAATTAAGTTGCTTTCTGTGTTATGTTAACAAATGTCATTTCTTGCCCCACTGACTATAACACCAGAGCTTTTTACACATTCTTAATTCAGAGTGACTAGACTTAGGACACATAGATCTATGTACTAAATGACACTGAAGATTACAAAGGAAGTTGAATGTTCTCTAAATTTGACTTCAAATAACTTATTTATTGAAGTTAGAGAATTAATAAAAATAAAAAAAACATAAAACATAGTAAATACTATGTGCATTAAACATGGCCCTAATGCAATACATAAGCATATATTTCCCTTCATTCCCACTTAGAAATGGGCCTGAGACATTCCTTTGTCAGAAATCTCTTGTAGTTCTGTGTAGTTAATGCTAGATTTTTATTGTGTATATGCTTACCAAACATTGATCTCCTTTCATTTTAAGTAACAATGCTGTTTTCTGCCTTCTTTTTTTAGGTGCATGACAATGCTGTTTATGTGATCATGTACAATGTTAGTCAATTCTGGGAAGTTTTTCTTTCTATCATGTGCTTTCAGTCATACTGTATAGAACTGAATAGACATTTTTCCAAAGAGGAAATGCAGATGGCCAAAGGACACATGAAAAGATGTTCAACATGGCTAATCATCAGGGAAATGCAAATCAAAACCACAATGAGATATCATCTCACACCTGTCACAATGGCTATTATCAAAAAGAACACAAATAACGAATGTTGGCAAAGATGTGGAGAAAAGGAAACCCTCATACACTGCTGGTGGGTATGTAAATTTGTGCAACCACTGTGGAAAACAGTAGGGAGTTTTCTAAAAAAACTCAAAATAGAACTATCATATGACGCAGCAATTCCACTCCTTTGTATATATCCAAAAGAAACAAAAACACTAATTCAAAGAGACACATACACCCCAATGTTCATAGCAGCATTATTCACAATTGCCAAGATGTTGAAACAATCTAAGTGTCTATAAACAGATAAATAGATAAAAAAAATATAATATATATATATATATATATATATATATATATATATATATATATATATGCAATGGAAAACTACTCAGCCATATAAAAGAATGAAATTTTGTCATTTGTAGCAACATAGATTAACTTGGAGGGCATTATTCTAAGTGAATTAAGCTAGACAGAGAAAGACAAATACTGTATGACATCACTTATGTGTGGAGTCTAAAACAAACAACAAACTAGTGAATATAACAAAAAGAAGAAAATTCACAGACACAGAGAACAAAGTAGTGGTTACCAGTGTGGGAGAGGGGCAATATAGGGGTGGGGGAGTGAGAGGTACAAACTATTGGATGTAAGGTGGGCTCAAGGATGTACTGTATAACACGGGGAATATAGCTAATATTTTGTAAAAAGGGTAAATGGAAAGTAACCTTTAAAATAGTATAAAAACAAAAATAAGTTAATTAATATATTGTTGGCAAAAAAAACGTGCTTTATGGATTTCTATATTCAAATATAGTCAGAAGAATGCCACGTGGTAGGTAAAGCCAGAATAACATTGCCTTTTTTCCCAGAGTTCAAAGGGCATTAGAGACAAAGCATATCTCTTACAAAGATGGAATATGTTGCTGTTGGCTGTTGTTAATTTTCCCCCAAGATCCTAAGGGGTGAAAAAAAAAAAAAAGACAGTGAAGTGTATTATTAGAAGTAAGAAAGGAGAGAAATAAACATTGTCTCCCTTTTGATTAAATTAAGGAAATAAAGTATAAAAATGTTTTCATCTTCTAAAATGTCCTTTAAAAAACAAATCAGTTTGTCTTGATAACAGGATAATTTCAAGTCTCTGAGAACATCAAATACTGACAGCCTGAGAAAGAAGAAAAATAAATGTGTAGATGCCCACACAAAGGAAAAACAGGACAGCTATCATATACAATTCCCTTTGAACTAACATTTAGATGTAATTGTTCCTTTCTTTGTAATCTTCCTTCAAAATATTTGTGTGCATATTCTGTACAACACATTTAAATCTACCTGTGTTTAAATAGCATTTCAGTGTGTCTTTCCATCCATCTTTTTGAAAAGGAATGTTTCCTTCTTATGACTGAAGTCCTAGAAGTTTCTTTCGCAGTGGCAAAACTGTGTTCACCTCATGTCTCTTTCTAGTCCTCGGATCCTCAAAGTTGAGTTAAAGATACTCCTCAACATATCCCATCATTCTCATTCTGATTTGCTTTTTTTCATTTTATTTTAAAATATGTATTGCTTTCTTTTTTTCACCTTAGCACTAATCCACATTTTCTTCCTTTCTTTCTCTATTTACCTCAATTTCCCCATTTGTAAAATGAATTAATGAGACTTAGCAGTTGACTGATACAGCTGATGCAAGGTACACTAGAGTATAGTGGACAGTATGTTGAGTGTTCTTTAATTTGCTGCATACATTTTCTGGGTGGTTATCTTGAATCATGATGTTACTAAAAGGAAAACAAGGTATTTTAAGTACAAATTCATTTGTAGGATAGTGGTTCAGAATTTATTAATTAATGTAGAGTCGCTACAGGTGATTCTTATTCCATATGACAATCATGCCTATTGTACAAATTGCCATTTCTGATTAACATGAAGAAGTTTTATTAGAAGAAATGTGTTACCTTGTTATACTATAAATGTCCCAGTAGAACTTAAGGTCATAGCCATTCCTTAGTCTTCATCTGTGTAACTTCTGACACATTGTAGGAACCCAATAAATGTTATTGAAATTAATAAATTAATGAATGCATAAAGATTAGGCATACTGTTAACTTCATTTATTTTATTTTCTAATTTAATAAAGAAATTTCTAAATTTCTAATTTAGTAAAGAAATTTTCCTTAGATGTTTTATCAAATAACTTTTCAAATCATATAATAAGAGCTACAGGTATTACATTTTACTATGTGGACTAAAAAAATTGTGTTGTTTTTGTCACATTTTTAATAAAAATAAATAATAATATATTTTGAATTTGAAATGTGCCAATCTAAACAGTAAAGGTTTTAATACATTATTTAAATTAAATACAGTGAAATCAGTTGCATTATTGAGTTCAACTGTAAGAAGAGTTGCTCTAATTTATAGAGCTTAATTTGTCCAAGATCATACACTTTGAAGGAGCCTGGATCTGAACCTATACTTTAAAAAAAAATGATCTATAAGGACTGTACATTTTATTATACACTTGGAAAATACTGAAACACAAACTCAAATGTAGAATTACTGGCATTTTTTATTATTTGAAGTTAGAAAAATCAGATAACTCTATGATCAATAATTTTAATAGATTTGTTGGTGTCTTTTTACTCAGCAGCATTATTAACAATGACAGAAAGTAACACTATGATGTATAGTCTGTAATGTATAGAGATCACTTATGTGCACTCCACAAAATAGCATTGGACAGAAGGGTGAGAAGGAGATGGATGGATTGAGCAGACTAATTAGTAAACTGAAGTGTCGGTGTAACTGGTGGCAATAATGTTGCAGGATGGAGGCTTCAATCAATGTAGTATAAACAATAATGACTGTAAAACTGTGATAAAAATAACAAGTATGCTGAGAAGCAAGCACAGCTGCACGCTGATTCAAGAAAAAATTTTGATTATTACAATATTTATTTCTGAAAGTGTGAATCAATTAATAAAATGGAGATTGAAATTTGACTCAGTTAAAATGTAAACCACTTGTAAAAAATTGTGGTACACTTGTATTATTCTCAGTTATTTTCCTATTTCTTAAAAAATAATTTAAATACCATCAACAAAACATAGTATTGCTAAATTCTTACATTACAGTCTGATTTAGCAAACGTGTTATTTTTGAAAATTTGTAGTGAAAAGCAAGTAAGCCAATGGATTTTTTAATAATCTTAATACACATTTGTATTATACATATATTTGTATATGCATATGTGTATGAATATATTTTTGTATATATATGTATATATATATAATAAGGTTAAATATTTTCTAAAGCATTATTTTGACTTACAAAAATGGGAATTCCATATTATTCTAATTCCAATATATTGCAATTTAAATTAGTTCTCATAGGAGAATAAAAGGTAAAGATAAAGGACTAGATTACAAAGTTTATCAATATTTTTTTGTCACAGTGAGATATATTTATAAAGCAATTAAGGATAATTCATGTGTCTGATACTTGATAATCAGTATTTGGAACAACAATTTTGTCCAGGTATTTATCAGCAGCTAAAAAATAAACTGAATGAGCTGTAAGAGAAAAAGTGGTGAAAACAGAGTTTAAAAGTAAGCAATATGTAAGTGGGTCATAATAACCTATATCACTTCACAAGGGATGTATATTCATTGATACAGATTGCTAAATCCCATAGGCTCTAAACAAGTTATTTACAAGGGGAATCATGTGAAATAAGTGAATAAGTTTACCTCTTAGAAGTTTGCTCAGCTATAAAATGAGCAGCAGATTTCAATTTCCTCCCCTGTCATCCTATGAAAAATGAGATTTATTAGGGAAAGTGTTGTAAACCTTAACTTGCCATTTTAAAATTCATGTTAACTCAGCATCCTCAAAATATAAAGTTTCTATACTTCAAAATACTCATTTTAAAAATGAGGCTTCCCTGGTGGCGCAGTGGTAGAGAATTCGCCTGCTGATGTAGGGGACACGGGTTCGTGCCCCGGTCTGGGAGGATCCCACCTGCCACGGAGCAGCTGGGTCCGTGAGCCATGGTCGCTGAGCCTGTGTGTCTGGAGCCTGTGCTCCGCAACAGGAGAGGCCACAACAGTGAGAGGCCCGCATACTGCAAAAAAAAAAGAAAAAAAGAAAAAAAATGATAATACATGAGTATAACTAGATCCATTCCTGACTTTGACAAACATTGACCAACTCTACAATTTCCCAAATAAAATAGAATCTTCATATTCTCTGAAAAGATTCAACAAAATATGTATTCCTTTTTAAAATAAGTGATATGTAATAGTTTTATGTTTTCTTTTTCTATCAAGAATTAAACACCCAAAACTATTATTGAAAGAGCTGTAATTTTAGCAGCCAAACTTCCCCAGCATATGATCAATTTGATATGTGTAGATTTGAGGTAAAATTAGACCAATGCACACTTATATTTCTACAACATTGCCAAAGAGGTTTGGAAGTTGGAAATCAGAAGATTTTGTTAATAAAACATTTATTACTTTCCAAACTGACTTAGGGTAGCAATGCCTTGAAGGGTGGTCTGGAGCCATGGTTCTCAAACTTTTTGGCCTCAGAAACCCAAAATTTTGGTCTCAGGATTTTGTGGGTTACAGCCAATGATGTGGTAAATATTTATTCAAAAGTGTGGAGACTGGGGACGGGG
Organism: Aethalodelphis obliquidens; assembly: GCF_003676395.1. Lineage (NCBI taxonomy): Eukaryota > Metazoa > Chordata > Mammalia > Artiodactyla > Delphinidae > Aethalodelphis > Aethalodelphis obliquidens. The sequence continues at coordinate 85,747,700 of NW_020837947.1, forward strand.
ACTGTGTGAACAAACCTTGATTTATAACATTTTCTGACTTCTGTGGAGCTAATACTTCCACTATATTCAATTTAAAGCTACCAATAAAATGTCACTGATCATACAATTGGAAAGATGTGTGCACAATTATCTCACAAAATCCTGTGGAAGCCCATTCAAACACATCACTGGTTATATCTATGGAAGTTTACCACAATAGAAATTAAAACAGATATTTACTTTGTTATAAATTAAATCATTTTAAAAGAACAGTAATAAGTCCTTTATCTGTGCACACAAATAATGTAGTCTTTATGAAAAACTAACTCTACTTCTAAGCAAATAAAATATTAGAGAGATAGTGAGATTGTTAGATTTTCTCATTGTTTTACATTTTCACAGATTTATTTAATGTGTGACTTAGAAAAAAAGTTGAATTCTCATATCTGATAATGCATACAATCTGCTGTAATGTCGCACATTGTATAGCCAGTGAACGACTGAGGCAAAAAAATAAAAATGACATCTTACTTTCTTTTATGAAAATAATTTGATCTTGCATATCTACAGAAAGGGTTTTGAGGATTCACTGGGATCTTGGATCACACTTTGAAGAACACTGCTACAGAGAAATAGGTGGAGCCTAGAAATAGTCTATGAAGAAGTCATCTAAATAAAAGTACATCATGAATGTAATTTTTCTTCTCTGGAAAATAAAGAAAAGGAGCCATGGGACATGACATTAAAGAAGTAGTGAAAATGTCATAAAACTGACTGTGCATTCTGTGGTCTTCTGAGCAAGGGCCAGGGATCATGGGAAGCCAAAACAAAACAAGCTTCTGAAATGAAGGAATTTAAAATATATATAGAAATTCAAATGCAGAAACAGCATCCCACTTTTCTGTGCCTCCCTGGTTTGTAGGAGTTTCACTCACTTTGCAGCAGAAAGTCACAACATTTTTAGTGCAGGCAGCTTTAATAAAGTGATGATGACAAAAACTGTCATTAAAACATATTTTGAGTAAATCTAACATTTTCCAAGAAAAGAAATAATAACCACAATCAAGGGAGCTAGAGAGTTCATCTGCTTGACAATGCAGAGTAAAAAAAAAAAAATGGAGATGAAACCTGGGAAAACTGATTATTTCTTCTAAAAATGTTAAACCAGTGTACATAAGGCATCTCAGCACAGAACCAGTATCTTGGTTGTTAATAGATCTTTATGGTATTTAAGTACATTTTGACTGAGATTCTTGGATGCTATCCATAAAAATAGTTGTGGAAATGATTAAAATATTGATCTAGTCAATTAGATCAGTTATAACTGTAGTGATAGTTATGAGTACATGGCAAATAAAAAAGATGTTAACATAAAATTTCACTATTTTTGATTAATTTTGGAGATACAAATCAAAGTTTCATTCTGGGGATTGCTATTTTCTTTATTATCTTATTATCTGTCCCCAAATTTTATTGTAAGGACACTCTGTCCCGATTTCAGAAAATATTGAAAAATTTAATATATATAATGTTTCCTACTAATAATTTACAAAATAATAAAGGTTTATGAATTAATTATAAGTTAGTAGCAATATATAACATTAAATAACATAATTACTAATGTATTCTTAAAGAAAATTGACTATATAATTTTGCTGAAGGGGAAAAAGTCCTCAGAAGTCATTGCTAAGGTAAAGTATCTTTTTTTTTTATTAACTTATTTTTACTTTTGGCTGTGTTGGGTCTTTGTTTCTGTGCGAGGGCTTTCTCTAGTTGCAGCAAGTGGAGGCCACTCTTCATCACAGTGTTCAGGCCTCTCACTATCGCAGCCTCTCTTGTTGCAGAGCACAGGCTCAGTAGTTATGGCTCACGGGCCTAGTTGCTCTGCGGAATGTGGGATCTTCCCAGACCAGGGCTCGAACCCATGTCCCCTGCATTGGCAGGCAGATTCTCAACCACTGCACCACCAGGGAAGCCCGTACAGTATCTTTTGATAGAATTCTATCTATGTTTGATTTGGGGAAAATAAAATTATATTAAATAATCATATAAGCTTTTCTTAGCATTAAGCAAAATAATACAAACTTTAATGATTAGTTAAAAAATATCAATACCAACCCAGAAATGGGAATCAGTACATGAGAATATTTTTATATAAAGGTTATACTCCATATACTTTAAAAGTCCGAAGACTGAACCTAAATAGATTACAGTATATTGTAAATTTAGAAAAAAGACCAAAATTAACTTCTAGAGATTAAAACTATAATATATGATATTAAAAAAATACATTGGATTGGATTAACAACAGATTAAGTAGTGCAGCAGAAAAGAGTGTTTTGGAAAGTATCCAAAATGAAACATAGGGGAAAAAAAAGATTGGGAAAAGAAAGGAACAAAGTATCAGTGATTTAAGGAAACATCAGAAAGTTATACATATATGTGAGTGAAGTCAGCAAAACAAAAGAGAGTGGTAGAAGAAATATTTGAAGAAACAACTGCAGTTTTGAAAATTTGATGAAAGAAATAAACCCACAAATCCAAGATTCTTATTGCATTGCAAACACAGCAAACTTGAAGAAAACTACATCATGACACATAATTGTCAAATTTTTAAAAAGCAGTGATAAAAGGAAATTTTCACATCAGCCAGAATAAGTAAAATACATTAGATACAGCAAAACAAAAATAAGAATAGTGGTAGATTTCTCATTCGAACTAATTTAAGTCAGAACATAATGAAACATTTTAAAGTGTCCAAGTAGGGACAAGGCAAGAAATAATGAAGATGAGAATGGAGCTTAAGTAGAAAATTAAAGAAACCAACAGATAGTTCTTAGAGAAGAACAATAATACTGACAAACCTCTAGCTAGAGTGATCAAGAAAGAATGATTAACATATATACACTACTATATAGATAACCAACAAGGGCTTACTGTATAGCACAGGAAAATATACTCAATGTTTTGTAATAACCTATAAGGGAAAAGAATCAGAAAAAAAAAATATATATATATATAACCAAATCAATTTGCTCTACACCTGAAACAATTAATACAACATTGAAAATCAACTATACTGCAATTAAAAAAATGTTTAAAAAAAGAAAGAATGATACATAGATTACCAGCCATAGGAAGTAGAGATGGCTTTAAAACAGTCTGTGGATACTAAATAGATGGAAAATACTATGTTCAATTTTATGTCAATAAATTCAACAACTTAGATAAAATAAGCAAATCCTCTGAAAGACTAAAACTACCAAAGCCAACTTAATAAGAAACAGATGACCTAAACAGAAATACACCTATTAAAGAAATAGAATTTTTAGTTAAACTATTCACACACAAAAAAAATGTCAGGGCCAGATGGCTTCATGAGTAAACACAATCAAGTCCATAAGGATAAAATAATGCTAATTCTGCACAAACACTTCCAGAAATTTAAAGAGGAGAAAATGCTTCCATACTCATCTTACAAAACTAAAATTACCTTAATACCAAAATAAGACAATGACATGACAAGAAAAGGAAAAAAAGAAATCCATCATGAACATAAATATAAATATTTTTACAAAATTCTAGCCAATTGAACCTAACAATATAAAAAAAAGGATAATAAGTTTTAACCAAGTGGAGTTCATCCTTACAATGCAAAATCAGTTTAACATTTGAAATCCAATCAATATAATTCATTACATAAACAGCCTGAAAACAAGAAGCATACTACTGAAAAATGCAAAAATAGTTGACAAAATACTAAAAATGACAACAAATTAGTAATAGAACATAATTCCTTTGTTTTCATATGCATTTATGTAAAATAAATAACTAACGAGATATTTAATGGTGAAAGACTCAATGCTTCTGTCTAATATTAGGTGCAAGGCGAGAATATTCCCTTTCACTGCTTCTATTTAACATTGTCCCAGAGGGTCTAACTAGTGCAATAGATCAAGGAAAAGAAGCAAAAATATCTAGATTAAAACGGGAAAATTAGGGGCTCCCCTGGTGGCACAGTGGTTGAGTCCACCTGCTGATGCGGGGGACATGGGTTCGTGCCATGGTCCGGGAAGATCCCACATGCCACGGAGTGGTTGGGCCCGTGAGCCATGGCCACTGAGCCTGCGGGTCCGGAGCCTGTGCTCCACAATGGGAGAGGCCACAACCGTGAAAAGCCCACGTACCACAAAAAGAAAAAAAAAAAGGGAAAATTAAAACTGTCTCTGTGGAGATAATTCATGTTGAAAATCCTACAGAATCTTCAAAGCAGTTATTAAAGCTAATAAATGTGCGTTTAACAAAGTTGCAATAAATTAAGACAATATAAAAATTCAACTGTAGTTTTACATGCTAGCAGTATATAATCAGAAATTAAAATATTTAGGAAGTATTAAAATATGAAATACTTAGAGATAAAGCTGAACAAATATGTGCATTATCTATTCACTGAAGCATGCAGACTATTGCAGACTCTTGCTGAGACAAATTTTCAGAAGATATAAATAGATCGAGAAATAGTGCATTAATTGATTAGACTCAATATTGTTCTCTGAAAAGTGGTCTATGAATTTGACACAATCTCAATCAAAATTGCAAAGGCTTTTTTATAGAAATTGACATGTTGATTTAAATATCCATACAGAAATGCCAACACAATTGTGAAAACAACAAAATTAGATGATTTACACTTTCTGATTTTAAGAAAAAGCAGTTTCAATAAGACTTTAAACAAGACAATGTGATATTTGTGTAAAGATTTGATTAATGGTCACTGGAGCACAATAAAGTCTTGAAATAGACCCACACATATGTGGTCAATCCCTCCCATGGTACAGCATGGGATTGCAAGTGAGAAATTCCAGTCAACTCTCCATAAATCCCTATCCCACAAAATGCAGAACTAAGTTAAATGGTTGTTTTAAATTTCTAAGCTTTAGGGTAATTTGCTATGTAGTAAAAGATAACTGAAATACACTTTGTATTTAATAACTTCCTCTAGAATTATCCTAAGATTTAATCACCATCCTTTTTCCATTTTAATTTCCTCCCTCAAAAAGTGAGAATCTTTATAGCTCTATGATCTAACTTTCTATCGTCTATCTTGTCTATCATTTATCTTTTCTCTTTTTTCCTCTAAATAATTCATAGTACATGTATATACATATAAAATATGTATATATAATAAATTATATATTTATCTATGCACCACATTGCTATGGGACAACCCTTAAATTCTCAGAAGCTCTTTCTTCTAAGCTCCTGCTTAGAAGGTCTACAACACACTCCTCTAAATCTTCTAAAGGTATTTTTAAGAGGACCTGGAACTAATCCCTTTATTTGATCTTTATCTCATGATTCCTTACTTTAAGAATATTTTGCTTTCAAAACAATGAATACAGGAAAGAGTTTTACTCTCCAAGTAGGCAAACACTGGCTCCTCTAAAGTCAGCTTAACTGTGTTCTTTAGTCCATCTCTCTCTTCCCATACCTTATGTGCATCACAGAGAGAACAACTGAAAATTTCAACATGATGCCTAGAAATAGCTTTAGCCAGATCCCTAAGTCCATTAGAAATGCTTTTCCACCTTCCATGTTACCAACAGTGAGAATTTTGAAATTGTTTCATCATTATGCAATGTGAGACATCGTATTTTTAGCCTGCTATAGCAGTTTCCTCACTAATTTTCCAGCATCTACTAACAGATTTCACATCATTTTCCAAACTTTTCTAAGAGTTTACTCACTGCTTTTCAAACTTCCACCAACTACCCTTTCCAAATGTTTTAGAATTTTTGTTATGCAGCACCACACTTATAATTTTTCTATCAGTCAACTTACACTACGTAACAAAGTACCCTAACACTAAGCAAATTAAAACACAAACATTTATTATTTTCTCATGATTCATAGATTTTAGCAGTTCTTCATGCCTGACCCAAGTCAACTGAGGCCAGATGGTCTAAGTTACCTCACTCACATGTCTGAGGGTTTGGGAGCTGACATATCTGAGAAGATCTCTTGCATCCTCCTAGCCCAGACTTGTTCACACTGGAGAATAAGGTTTCCATCTTCAAGAGAAGTCACATCCCACTGCAAAAGAGCACTTCGAGTACCAGTGTGTATCATATCTACTATTTGCAAATTGCAAAATCAAATCAAAGTCTGATTCCATATTCAAGTATTGGAAAATCAGACTTCACCTTTAAAAGGCAAGAATGTCAAACTCATAGCACACAGGGACATGGATACAGGGAGGCAGAAACAAACTGTTAATCATTACCAAATTAATCTAACAGGTAAAATAGCTGGATCATGTTAAGTGAGGTCCTCTTTAGATCCTTATACACATAAAATGAGATCATTTTGCTGAGGGGCTAATAAGTCAAATGTAGTGGGCTTCTGTTAGACTGTTTGCAAGACTCTGTACTTCTTTGTAGAAGAATCTCCTTTGCTACGACACTAGAAGCCATTTATGAACATGCCCACTGAACTACGGATGAATAGATAAGTGTAAAACAAGTAGAACCAATTATGTTCTCTTGTTCAACAATTTGTGAGGAGTAAGACTTAGTTTAGATTAATGTCAGGTGCATGAATGAAGGTTTACAAATTCTATCTGCTCTTTTTTCCTTCACTTCTTGATTCTTTATTGATCAATAATTTCTAGTTCTTTGAAATACTCCAGTGTCCTTTCCATAAATTTACCCTCAATGTTTATTTGCATGTTTTCATGATTACAATAGTTTGCAATATCATTCTGAAACTTATGGTTAAGACTTTTCATTTAAGGAAGTGACTTAAAATTCAGGGACAGATGTATCTGATTCCAAAGCTTGTGATCTTTGCACTGAATCATGCTGCCTTATCACATTGTAATGAGACAAAGGGAATTAAACTTACTTTTTTCTCCTCTGTGTTTCTCCTGGACTCTGCTCCTGAGGAGAGGAGATGAAGGCAGAATTACAGGAGACTGTTGTGGCACAGAAATTGACCACAATCTGTGATAAAGACATGATGGATAAGAATTTATAACCTTACTCTTACAAGTTTGCTTTTACATAATCTTTGTTTTTAATCTTTGCTTTCTAGCAATATCCACAGCCATACACTCTCCTTTAACCCTCTCTTCTTCATCACGTTTATTAAACTTTGCTTTATTAGTATTCTCATGCTTTAAAGTTACACAGCTTTTTTTTTTTAAGTTGGTACATTTTTCAAAGTGGAAAATATATTGGGGAAGCTTTTATAAAGGAATAGACAGTTAAATTCAATGATCACAGTATCTGGAAAATTTACTGGGTATATTTTTAAGTATATATGACTTGTTTCCAAAGGTACAAAATATCTTGATATCTTTAGAAAATATTGAGATAACTAACCTCAGACGGGTGTAGTGTTGACATGGCTTTTCTAGGCCATGAGTGTTTCACATAAAATAAAATCTCTTTCTCAACCTGTTGATAGAATATTCAAAAGTCCTTATACAATTCCTCATAAAAAATAGGTATTTAATTAATAGTTTCTTTCATTAAGAAGAAAGTAAAGTCCTGAACATAGTAAGACAGTAATTAGTTCCAGTAATAAAAGACTCCAGTTCAGAACACTTTCCTGCTTTGATCATATTTATGGTCTTTGTCATAAAGATAATTATTTCCAGCATGAAGATATTATTGAATACATTTCCCTGTCATGAGATGATGAAAGCCAGTACTAGATTCATATCTGCAGTCTTAACAACAGATTCTAGCATTGAGATTTGTATCTTTCATCAAGAATCATCTTTTAGGGGGATGGGATTAACATATACACACTACTATATGTAAGATAGATAGCCAACTAGGACACACTGTATAGCACAGGGAACTATACTCTATATTTTGTAATAAGCTATAAGGGAAAGAATATATATATATATATATATATATATATATATATATATATAAAATATATAACTGAATCACTTTGCTGTACATGTGAAAATAGCACAACATTGTAACTCAATCAACTATACTTCAGTAAAAAAAGAACCACCAAAAAGAACAAAAAGAATCATCTTTTAACAAACTCTTCTAGGATTTGATCCAATTAGCATAATCAGTAATTCCATAAAGCCAGTATTAATTTGAAAAGCCAAAAATGTTCTTTTCTGCCCAACAGTCACTTTATCAATGGTTCAACGGCAAATATTTATTGAATATACATTCTGTGCTAGAGAATTACGACAGCATTATCTAGGGTGAAAATTTTCCAGAATGGGGTGTTGTGCAAAATACACACTATTATCATCTTTCTCAAGACCGTCATCATTATCATCACTATCATCTTATAGTGTATTTAATAAATACTGAAAAATTATTATCACTTTAAATTATCTTCTCTATATTTCCCACAAATTAAAATGAAGCATTTTTTTTCATACACTAGACTCTTTACATTACATGGAAGTCTATTTCTACTATAAATAAACAAGATATATACCATAAAGAATGAATATGAATAACATAACAATATATGAGTGAACTCTAGTTCACAAACATAGAAATGTCTGGCAGAAAAGATGAGGAAATTGTTTGTACTTAAAAACATATAAAGCAAATCTCCAGAGAGTGTGGTGAAGTTTATTATTTAATATTTATAAAACTACTTCAATATTTTGGTATAATCACATACGTTTTTATGACTACTACTGGAACCTATGGGCATTTCTATATCTACTTCCTGAGATTCCCTTTGAGGCAAGAATGAGTCCTCTGTTAAGCAATTTCATTCACTCAAACTAATGAAACTCTGTTTCTCAGGATGATTGGTACACTGCCATGTGGCTTATTTAAAAGTAATCACAATAGTATTTAGTAGGTTTAGAAATAATTTAAATGATTGCATTATTGGTATGTTACAATATAATGAGTTAGAAGTGCCTAGAAGATTCAGGATTTATATTAAAAGACTGATTAGTTTTCCTGGAATTGGGAGGGAAAAGTATATGTATAGAAGTTTATTATACTGTTGAAACAAGACTGAATAGTTTAAGATGCAAAGTTTGTAACATAATTCTTCAATAAAATTACTGGAGTTTGGGAAAAATTAAAGGTCCTACTTTACCAAATTACAAAGAAAAACTTTCTCAAATTGTTTTCTATGTATTAATAAAATACTGTATGGGAGATTAATTTGAGCCAATTTAGTAATCTAATTGAATCATTTTGATTTTGATATAAGTCTTTCATTTATTTGAACGAAATAGACGGATTTGGATATTAAGTATACCGTAGAATGTTATAAGCCTAATATGTGCTTTTCCTAAATACTTAAAAATGGATTTCAGATACTCATATATATATAAATTAATTATATAAATATTGTTTGTTTTTGTGAATCAGTAACTGTGCAAGACACTATATACCACCATGAAAAAGACATATAACAATCATTATAAGTACTATGATGGAGTAAACAAGACAGGACAGAGAAATATAGAGTAGGGCTGTCTTTCCCAGGTGTAATATAAGAAGAGGGTGTCAGTGAAACCACTTAAAATTCACATTTAAAAAACAAAAATTTTGAATATTCTTTATTTTGAAATAATGTTAACCTTACAGAAGGTAGCACAAAGTTACCACAGACAGTTTCAAATATCCTTCACTCAATTTCCTCTGATGTTAAACTCTTGCATAACCATGGTTAATAAATAAAATGAGGAAATTAATATTGGCACAATACTATCAACTAAACTACATACTTTATTCAGATCTCCCCAGATTTTTTTTTTTTTTCCGGTACGTGGGCCTCTCACTGTTGTGGCCTCTCCCGTTGCGGAGCACAGGCTCCGGATGCACAGGCTCAGCGGCCATGGCTCACGGGCCCAGCCGCTCCACGGCATGTGGGATCCTCCCGGACCGGGGCACGAACCGGTGTTCCCTGCATCGGCAGGCGGACTCTCAACCACTGCGCCACCAGGGAAGCCCTCCCCAGATTTTTTTACAGACCATTTTATTGAGCTAGATTGACATGTAAAACGGTGTACATACAATACTAAATGTATACAATTCAAGGGTTCTTACATAATATATGCTCATGAAACCATCACCACCATTAGGATATAAACATATCCATCATCTCATGAAGTTTTACCCCATCCATATTATTCTTATTCTTATTCTTATTCATATGTGTGGTGAGAACACTTAACATGAGATCTACCCTCTTAGTCCATTTTAAGGGTAATACAGCATTGTTAGCTATGGACACTGTGCTGAACAATAGATCTCCAGGACCTCTTTATCTTGCATAACTGGTTTATTTCAAGGCTCTAATCCAGGATCCCACACTGCATTGAGTTGTCATGTCACTTTAGTTTCCTTCAGTCTGTGAGTCATTCAGTCTTTCCTTGCACATCATGACCAGGACACTATTAAAAAATACTGGCCAGGTATTTTTTAGAATGTCTCTCAATATTTTTGATACTTTTCATGATTACAATGAAGTTACAGATTTGCAGGAAAATACCAGTGAGCTGATATGCCTTTTTCATGACATCATATGTGGCAACATGATATCAATGCATCATGTTGCAGACAATATTGATCTTGATCATTTGATTAAGAGAGTGTCCTTCCCAAGTTGCCTCTGCAAATAATAAATGTTTGGGGGGAGATGCTTTAGGTTATGCAAATATCTCATTTCTCACTAGAGTTTACCCACTGATTTTAGCATTCATCAGTGGATCTCGCCTATAACAATTATGGCAACATTAGTTTTTCAGTATTGATCTTTCTACTTCTCTCCTTACTTATATATTCATTTATTGGAATTTTTCTGTAAGTAAGGGTTGTACTTACCAGTACTTATTTATATAGGTAATCATTATTAATTTGTATCAGTGTATACTCATGGGTATTTATTTTATTTGGAGGGTTATACTGACTATTATTTTTAAATATCTTTTTATATAATTTTATATTATTTTATTTCATTTATAATTCATCTGACAACAGGAATTGGTTATAATTCAATATTATATTTTTTAAGATATTTTAAGTATGCTTTATTTTCACTTATTTCCATTATCCAATTCGTAACAAATATTGAGATAAAATTGTAATTAATTTTTCAAATCTACCATAAATGTATAATTACCACCTTTTATTACATTCATTATAGTTAATGCGTATAATAAAAATGTTTACAAATATCCTTAGCCAAATAATCAAATGACCGTCAAGTTATTTTCTTTAAAATATTCAGTTTCTTTCTCCTTTAAAACTTTCAGTAATAGACATTTAAGTTAAATAATATCATAATACAATAGCTTTATATTGATCACTTATCAATCTACAAAATGGGAAATTTTTCTCCCTAGAATAAATTTTGATATTTGTTGCTTTCCTTTGTATTTGTATTTTTGACATGCTGTTTTGTGTAATATATCTAGTAACACAATCCTGAGGCAATATGGATTTTTAAATGGATGCAAATTTGAAAAAGAACTAGCTAATAACCCAAAAATAAGGAGAGCATGCATTGAAATGCAGGGTGGCATCCACCCTCAGAGCTTTCTGCCTCCAGTTGCTCTTAGAATGCCTCAGTGTCTAGCTCCACTATCACAGTGGAGACAGGCAAACAAACAGTGGACAATGACTGTACTTCCCCTTTTCCATAATTCTACAAAATGTCATATCTCACAACTCAAAAGGTAAGATCTGGAACAAATTATAAGGAGTAGAAGTTGATAGCACTTTGAAATAACCTAGCAAATATTTATTTCCCCTGTAAACATGATAATGTCTTTGTAATTACAGATTAAACTAATTTGGGGCAGAGAAGCTCACAGGGAATAGAATTATATTGATTTCATATTATCAAACACAAGGAGAATATGAAATGAATGTGTGCATTTTTTAATTTTTCAGTCCTGTAATAGTGTGTTTGAACTTCTTTAAAAACTACAGAAAATGAACATGGCTGTCATCCCCTTTTTCTGGCAGGTTATCACTTAAAAAGCATTTATAAAACTTGCAATACTTTGCACTTGGAGTTTTTTATATTACACTTTCTGCCTTAAAATATTTTTGGTCAAGAGTTGTCATTCTCTATGAAAGATAAACACCTATTCTGAATCAAGTACTTAGAGAGAGGCCCTGTGTTCTCCAGAGTTGGAGAGACTGGCCTTGCCTCTGCTTGAAGTTTATTAGTTTTACTGTCAACTAAGTCAAAAGGGAAAATATAATTACTTTGGTAAATTGTGCCTGATTTTAGAGTAATATGTTCTCATAGAAACATATACAAATAAACTGTTCTTTCTTGTCCATAATTGATCCAAAATAATAACCATTACATGTTTGTAATTTTTTGTTTTACGTTTACATGAATAATCCACTAAACACTTCTGTCAAATGTACAGCAACTTCAAAAAATTAAATATAAAACAAAATTTTATATGAAACGTCAGCCAAACTTGAGAAGATATAGTTGGAAATTTAACATGTATTGTATTTTCTTGAAAGTAAACATGGCCAGCATTAGTTCATGTGGTTTAATAATATTTGCAAATACTATGAAAAGAAAAAAAGAAGGAAAGAAGAAAATGAAAAGTTCACTTTGCACCAAAGTTTAGATGGTGTAGCTTATAAGCCCAAGTGATAAATAACTTAAATATTTCTGAAATAACTTAAAATCTGTAGGTTTTTTAAACCATCTTTCAATTGTATACTCATAGAAAACTAGCAAAAGCCATGAGCTCCCTCCCCAAGGAAAAAGAAAATGTTCCTACCAATATGTACATGCACAAAAATACATGTAAGATTTTAGAAATTATTTCAACCCTTTGAAGTACACACATGGATCCATAGATTTTTCTTGTCTTCTATGGTATGCCATCTTGTAGTAATGGAATATGGACAACAAAATATAAAGTAAAGAAGATATGAAAGTAGAAAAAAAAATAAATGTTTTGGCACTGGTATTTGGAACACCATATCCACAGAAAATATGAGTTTTCTAGGGTTTTGAGAACAATAAAATTCTTCCTTTAATAAAGTTTAAACTAAATATTATACCCTGGAAAGAAAACTGTGGAAAGAAATGGACAGCATACTACTTTAGGAAGAGTGTCACTGAGACAATAATGTGAAATCACACTAAAATCTTAAATTAACATCACGTGAGAATTACTGATTAAAAGGAAAGGATAAAGTTGACTTAAAACTCTCACTAAAAACTGAAAGAAAATGCTAAATGTTACAGTCACAAAAGGCAGGACACAGGACAAACAAATGCTACCTAATTATTCTCTGAATTGATTTATTGTCAGTGTTAATTATCTTATATGTATCTTTTGATGATCTCAGTTTTTGTATCGATAAAGCTATGTGATCAACGTATATGTTATGTTTGATACTTTCACATTAAAAACAAAATATAACATAGTAAAATACACAAAAAATAATACCTCAGTAAGATTTTATTATTTATTATGTGGAATTTTTTGAATTTTACCAATCCCATGCTAAATCATATTGCTCAAAAATACAAAGGAATGTTAATTAATATAGAAACAAAATTAAGTATGACTAAAAATAACAGTATATCCAGAGAAATAAGAAAAATAAATAAATAGAAACACGAAATATCACCAGCAGTAAAATAGTAAAACAATATCACATTAAGAAATTTCCTGGATCATTATGATGTACACCTGAAAAGTAATATAATGTATGTCAATTATATCTCAATTAAAAAAGTAACAAATTCACCATCTTAATCATTAAAACAAAGGAATCACCCATGTATAAGAGTTCAACTTAAAGTGCCTCCAATATGCATTTCAGTTGATTCTTCTGAGTATTATAATGATGTGTAGAGATAAATATAAAAATAATTTCATTTTCTCATTCAGAAAAGTATACAAACAAAACCTTCAGCTCTATAATCTAAGCTATGCATTTTTTTGTTTTGTTTTCTTAATCTTCCTGAACGTTTAAAAGCATACATTTTACCCAGAAATTTTTTGTGTATTGCTTAGCCAGACAATACATTGATCTTACCAGGCCTACTCCTAGCTGCTCTGTTCAAACTTAAACTTACTTTTGAGGAAAATAATAGCTTTTGAATAACTTCTTTAACATTTATTTTTGGTTTATTCCCTCCCCATACCTTGTAGTGACCTTTACTTTTTATATTTTTCTCCACAACAGAATCAGCTTGACACTAGGTGCCACCAAAGCTAAATTCTGACTGAGCAGCACCCTGATTTTTTTTTCTACCCCTGGCCAATTAGCAGGAAATCACCAAATTGTGTTCTACTGAAACAATTCACTAAATGACAAATTTACACAGAAAATTTGCCAAAAGAAAATTTCCTGAATGAATTATTCTCCAAATGAACATTCACTGTATTATTGAAATATTCTTTTTCCAAAGTTTTGGATTCATCAAAACTGCAGCTTCTCTGCAATAGCCTTTGTGCGAGTCACTGGCCCAGCTGGGTTGACTTTCAAATATGTGTGTTTCCTTGTTGAACTATTTCTAGTTAATATGTGAGCTGCTTTCTCTCTCTTATTTATTTATTTATTTTATTTTATTTTATTTTATTTTGCGGTACGCGGGCCCCTCACTGCGGTGGCCTCTCCCGTTGCGGAGCACAGGCTCCGGACGCGCAGGCTCAGTGGCCATGGCTCATGGGCCCAGCCGCTCCGTGGCATGTGGGATCCTTCCGGACCAGGGCACGAACCCGTGTCCCCTGTATTGGCAGGCGGACTCAACCACTGCGCCACCAGGGAAGCCCTCTCTCTCTTTTTTAAATTAATTTTTCTCAATCTTTTAAAATCTTTTTTCTTCTCTCTTTATTGTGATATTACTGATATACAACATTGTATAAGTTTAAGGTTAAAATGTGATGATTTGGTACATGTGTATATCACTATATATTTACACAGTGGAGTTAGTTTACACATTCTTCATGTTGCAGGATTGTCATTTTGTTGTTATTGCGGTGAGAACATTTAAAATCTACTTTCAAAGCAACTTCAAAATACACGGCAGAGTTAATCATAGTTACTATGCTGCATATTAGATCCCTGGCACTTATTCCTCATGAACCTGGAAGATTTTAACGCTTTGACCAACATCTCATTTCCCCCATCCCCTAGGTGCTGACTATCACAGTTTGCTCTGTTTTTCTATGAGTTCAACTGTTTTTTAGATTCTACATATAAGTGAGATCATAGTGTATTTGTCTTCCTATATTTGACTTATTTTACTGTGCATAATGTCCTGAAGGTCCATCCATGTTGTCAAAATGGAAGATGTTCTTCTCTTTTATGGCTGATATATATCACATCTTCTTTATTCATTCTTCCATTGATGGAAACTTAAGTTGTTTCCATGTCTTTGCTGTTGTCAATAATGCTGTAATGACCAAGGGAATGTAGATAGCTCTTAAAGATCCTGATTTTATTTTCTTTGGATATATATCCAGAAGTGGATATGCTGGATCATATGGTAGTTGTATTTTTAATTTTTTGAGTAAATTCTGTGTTGTTTTCCATAATGACTGCAATTTAAATTCCTACCAACAATGCACAAGGGTTTTCTTTTCTCCAAATCCTCACCAGCATTTGTTATCTCTTGTCTTTTTGATAATAGCCATCCTAACAGATGTGAGGTTGATATCATATTATGGTTTTGATTTGCATTTCCCTGATGGTTAGTGATTTTGAACTCTTTTTCATGTACTTGTTGGCCATGTGTATGTTCTCTTTGGAAAAAATGTCTATTTAAGTCCTTTGCCCATTGTTTAATTGAATTATTATATTTTTTTGTATAGGTTTGTGTGAGTTTTTTAATATATTTTGGAAATTAACCCCTTATCATGTATATGATTTGCAAAAATTTTCTCCCATTCCATAGGTTGTCTCTCAGTGTGTTAATTGTTTCCTTTGCTGTACAGAAGCTTTTTAGCTTGATTTAGCTCTACTTGTTGATTTTTGCTTCTGTTGCTTTTAGTTCCATCCAAAAAATTCTTGCCAAGACCTATGTTGAGGAGATTTTTCCCTATGTTTTCTTCCAGGAATTTTATAGTTTTAGATCTTACATTTAAATCCTTAATTCCTTTAAGTTAATTTTTGTGAGTGCTGTGATACTGTGATTTATAATAAATATATATTTTGGTCTTGGACTATAGTTCCTGGCTCACAGCTCCCAAAACTCTTGGAATTACCTGAGCAAAAAGAGTAATAGGAACTGCTTTTGTTATACTATTTGGTTTCTTGTCCTCTGTGCCTGAATCACTTCAGAACCATAAAGGTGAAATGGATGTGTTATCCTTTCTAACATACTGGTAATCTAGTGAGTAAACTGGTTCCTTAGTTCTATGAGCAAATTAATCAAACCCAAGGAGGGGCTGTGGGAAACTGTGACTTCTAGCCAGTCAGTTTAGAAACACAGGCAACAACTTGGACTTGTGAATGGCACCAGAAGTGGGAGCAGTCTTGTCGGGGCAGTCTTGTGGCTTAACTTGTGGAATCTGATGCTATATCTGGGTAAATAGCATCAGAGTTGAGTTGAATTGTAGGACACCCAGTTGGGATCAGAGAATTGCCAGGTGGTTTAGGAAAAAAAAAAAAAAAAAACCTCACACATTGGTGATTGGAATGAGTGTAGAATTATTAATGGTGTAAGATAGGGGTCCAATTTCATTCTTTTGCATATGAATATCCAGTTTTCCCAGTACCATTTATTAAAGAAATTATCCTTTCTTCATTGAGTATTCTTGGCTCCCCTGTCAAATATAATTTGACCATATATATGTGGGTTTATTTCTGGGCTTTCTATTATGTCTCATTGATCTATGTGTCTGTTTTTATGCCAGTACCATACTGCTTTGATTAGTATAGCTTTCAGTACATTTTGAAATTAGAAAGTGTACTTCCTCCAAAGTACACTTCCTCTGAACAAAGTTCTTTGTTCTTTCTCAAGATAGCTGTTCAGGGTCTTTTGTGGTTCCACACAAATATTAGGATTGATGTTTCCATTTCTGTGAAAAATAACGTTGAAATTTTGATACAGATTCCATTCAACCTATAGGGGGCTTTTGGTAGTATGGACATTTTAACAATATACTCTTTTAATCTGTGGACACTGGATATTTTTCCATTTATCTGTGTCTTCTTCAAATTCTTTCATCAGTGTTTTACAGATTTTAGTGTATAGATCTTTTGCTTCCTTGGTTAAATTTATTACTAAGTATTTTATTGTTTTGATGCTATTGTAAATGAGATTGTTTTCCTTATGTCTTTTTCAGATAGTTTACTGTTAGTATATGGAAATACAACTTATTTTTGTATGTTGATTTTGTATAATCCAACTTTATTGAATTTTTTGACTACTTGTAACAATTTTTGGTGCACTCTTTAGGACTTTCTTTTGCAAGATCAAGTCATCAACACACAGAGACAGTTTTACTAATTTTTTTTCCAATTTTAATGTATATTATTTCTTTTTCATGACTAACTGCTCTAAGATTTCTAGTACTATATTGAATAGAAGTGGTGGGTAGTGGACACCTTTGCTTTTTGCTGATCTTAGAGGGAGAGCTTTCAACTTTTCAACTTTGAGTATGATCTAGCTATGGTCCTGTCATATATGCCCCTTATTATGTTGAGGTATGTTCCTTTTATACTACTTTGTTGAGTGTTTTTATCATGACAGGATGTTGAATTATGTCAAATGCTTTATCGGTGTGTATTGAGAAGATCAAATAATTTTTATATTTTATTCTATTAATATGGTGTATCACACTTATTGATTTGCATTTGTTGAACCATCCTTGCATTCCAGGGTTAAGTTCCACTTGATTAAGTGTGTGATCATTCTGAAATGCTGCTGAATTTGGTCTGCTAGTAATTTATTAAGAGTTTTTCATCTATATTCATTGGCAATATTGACCAATAATTTTCTTTTATTTTGGTTTCCTTATCTGGTTTTGGTATCAGAGTAATACTGGCCTCATAAGATTATTTTGGGAGGGCTGCAATTTTTCGGAAGAGCTTGAGAGGATTGGTATTATATTTTCTTTAAATATTTGGTAGAATTCTCCTGTGAAGCCATCTGTTTCTGGGTTTTTCTATGTTGGGAGGCTTTTGATTATTGCTTTATCTCCTTAGTTGTTATTTTCCTATTCATATTTTCTATTTCTTCATGAGTAGGCTTGGTAAATTTTATGTTTCTCAGAATATATCCTATTCTAGTTAGTCCAATATGTTGGCATATAGTCATTCATAGTAGTCTCTTATGGCCCTTTATATTTTTGTGGTATCAATTATAAAACAGTGGACTTAACCTATGCTTTAGTACAAATGAACTTAACAGATCTAATAGATGTATGTAGAACACTCCATCCAATTGAGCAGAATATACATTCTTCTCAAAAATACACAAAATATTCTTCAGGTTAAAGCATATGTTAGGTCACAAAACGATTCTTTAAAAAATTGAACAAACTGAAATCATACCAAATATCTTTTTCAAACTCAATAATATGAAGGTAGAAATCAATAACAGGAGGAAAACTGGAAAATCCACAAATATGTAGAAGTTAAACAACATATTCCTAAACAACCAATGTGTCAAATAAAAATGAAAAGGGACATTAAAACTGTCTTGAAACAAATGAAAATGAAAACACAATATATGAAAACTTATGAGATACAGCAAAAGCAGTATTGTGAGGAAAATTTACAGCACTAAATGCCTACATTAAGAAAAAAGAAAGATCTAAAATAAACAATTTAACATTAAAAAAATTATTTTATATTGGAGTATAGTTGATTTACACTGTTGTGTTAGTTTCAGGTGTATAGCAAAGTGATTTAGATATACACACATGCATGTCTATTCTTTTTTTTATTAATTGTTTTTATTGAAGTATAATTGCTTTACAATGGTGTGTTAGTTTCTGCTTTATAACAAAGTGAATCAGTTATACATATCCATATGCTCCCATATCTCTTCATTCTTGCATCTCCCTCCCTCCCACCCTCCCTATCCCACCCTTCTAGCTGGTCATAAAGCACCAAACTGATCTCCCTCTGCTATGTGATTGCTTCCCACTAGCTATCTATTTTACATTTGGTAGTGTATATATGTCCATATATACACTACCATTCTCTCACTTTGTCCCAGCTTACCCTTCCCCCTCCCCATGTCCGTCCATTCTCTAGTAGGTCTACATCTTTATTCCCATCTTGCCCTTAGGTTCTTCATGACCATTTTTTTTTTTTTAGATTCCATATATATGTGTTAGCATATGGTATTTGTTTTTCACTTTCTAACTTACTTCACTCTGTATGACAGACCCTAGGTCCATCCACCTCATTACAAATAACTCAATTTTGTTTCTTTTTATGGCTAATATTCCTTTGTATATATGTGCCACATCATCTTCATCCATTCATCTATCGATGGACACTTAGGTTGCTTCCAACACACATGTCTATTCTTTTTCCATCTCCATATTGTTCTCCATAGTAGCTGTACCAATTTACATTCCCTCCAACAGTGTAGGAGGGTTCCCTTTTCTCCAAACCCTCTCCAGCATTTATTGTTTGTAGAATTTTGGATGATGGCCACTCTGACCAGTGTGAGGTGATACTTCATTGTGATTTTTTTTTTTTTTTTTTTTTTTGTGTGTGCGCGGCTCCCTGTTTTTTTTGCCCTCTCCCGTTGCGGAGCACAGGCTCCGGACGCGCAGGCTCAGCGGCCATGGCTCACGGGCCCAGCCGCTCCGCGGCATGTGGGATCTTCCCAGACCGGGGCACGAACCCGCGTCCCCTGCATCGGCAGGCGGACTCTCAACCACTGCGCCACCAGGGAAGCCCCTTCATTGTGGTTTTGATTCACACTTCTCTAATAGTGATGTTGAGCATATTTTCATGTGCTTTTTATCCATCTCTATGTCTTTTTTGGAGAAATGTTTATTTAGAGCTTCTGCCCATTTTTTGACTGGGCTGTTTGTTTGTTTGTTTTTGATATTGAACTGCATGAGCAGTTTGTATATTTTGGAGATTAATCCCTTGTCTGTCACATCATATGCAAATACTTTCTCCCATTCTGTGGGTTGTCTTTTCATTTGGTTTATGGTTTCCTTTGTTGTGTAAAACTTTTAAGTTTAATTAGGTCCTATTTGTTTAACAATTTAAATCTCAAGGAAGTAGAAACAAATGAACAACTAATCCTAAAGTTATCAGAAGGAAGGAGGTAAAAAAATGATAGCAGAAATATGTAAAAGAGAAAATAGAAAAACAATAGAATATATCAATGAAACTGAGTTAATTTGTAAGAAAGAGAAACAAAATTGACAAACTTTTAGCTAGACTTTGAAGAAAAAGAGTACTCAAATAAATAAAATTATAAACGACCAAGGACATTACAATTGTTTCTGTTTTCTTATGGTCTTGTTTTACATCTGCCCTTGTAGTGACCTCTGCTTATTCTCCAGCATCTCCCTAGCCTCAGCCCTTTTCCTGCTCCATCTTACTATCCCTGCCTCTGATCTTTAATAACTGACGTAGAATTGGATTAGAGTAGAAAGGTTGTTAGGAGAGTGAGTAGCCTGGAAAACTAGGGAATATATAAAATGGCATAAAACTTTCTCCAAGATTCTTTCATTTTCTTTCCTCATAGAGTCAGAGGCTGCATGAGTCTGACACTTAACTCCCCAAATCTAGATACTAATTGCCATTAGAAAGTGTCCCCCTACATTTTGAGCAGAGAGGTCCACTTTGGTACCCTTTAGAAGCAGTTGGGATATTAAGTCTTTTGAACAATTAAGAAAATATTCTGGGACATTTCCTTAATAAAGGAATATAATAAAATATACAATAAATCCTGAGTACTGGCATGATCTTATTGCCTTCCAGGTAGCTTTCTAAATCACCCAGCTGCTTTCTTTCTGCAGCAATTTCTTGCTTAGCAAAGAAAATATCCTCAGCTCTTCTTGTGTAGAAAAAATTAAAAAAATCATATATGCCAACATAGGGGTCATTGAAAATTTACTATTAAATAGAAATTTAAATACAGTAAGCATTCTTAAACACACTTTACTTCAACATCAACAAAACCCAATTATAAAGATTACTATACATAATGTAAGCTTAGGATAAAATGAATAAATATTGGTAGAGTGTTCATCAGACACCTCTTCTATCAGAATCCAAATAAGTAATTATAAGTCATAACCAAATATGTTTCTTTGATCTATGACAGAATAGTGCCAACATCAAGAACTCAATATGAACAAGATATCAAATTTTTAATTAAAGACAGTACTCATCCCTGTTCTTGCTGACCCTGTCTCACTCATCTCAGCCTAAGTCCAGCCCTAACTCAAAGATTTAAACCCTTCACAGATAAAACATAAATTATCATAATGCATTCCTCATTAAATTGTTCCTTTCAGATGTCATCATCTATTTAAAGCCATCTGAACCCCAAAGCGTCAAAAATATTATGTATTATTATTTTGTTGTTGTTGTTCTTTTTATCACTTTCTCAATCTTGCCTATCCTTGCCTACCCTCTATCTGGTTTATTTGGAATTCTCAAAGTTTCTTCTATGGATGTCAACTATGAAAGTAATACATACTTTGAGCAGTTAAACTTGTATTAAGCACCAAACCCCATCCTTATTCTATAAAGGTATCTCAATAAATAATTGTTTAATGAGAAAATGATAATGTGAAATATTTTTTGGTGGGAACCCACAGTCCACCAATCCTTAGAAAAGTTCAACTCCCTAAGTATCTCTTTTATTAATTGCTGGAAGATAATTTTCTATGGCTATCTTATGTTTATGTATGTTTTCCATGCAGTAGCATTTTTTTTTTTTTTTTTTTTTTTTTTTTTTTTTGGTTTTTGGGGGCCTCTCCCTTCTTTGGCCTCTCCCCCTGCGGGGCACAGGCTCCGGACGCGCAGGCTCAGCGGCCATGGCTCACGGGCGCAGCCGCTCCGCGGCATGTGGGATCCTCCCGGACCGGGGCACGAACCGGTGTCCCCTGCATCGGCAGGCGGACTCTCAACCACTGCGCCACCAGGGAAGCCCCCCATGCAGTAGCATTTTAATAACTCTTGTTCCAGGCTATATTTTCAAGGATACTTGCATAACATGCATCCTTGGAAAATAGATACAGCATCTCCCTCCAAAGCAGAAGAGAGTTGTTTGCTCACCAGGAGAACATTCAAGAAGATTTGCTCATAGTCACTTTAAAGGATTAGGTTGTTATTCACTGCTAGCTCAGGGCTCCTCTACTGTGATGCAAATTCACATCCACTGAGTCACTCTGCATCACTCTGTGGGATTTGGCAGGTAAGTAGACCAAAGCAAACATGACACATGTGCTGTTTGATGTCATTAGTGAAGTTCTTTGTCTCTGACCCAGAAGTCTCATGTCTTCTGTCAACACCTATGTAACTGTAGCTGCCTAAGTCATTAGCTTGTTGACAGGGTAATATCACAGATCCTCAAGGTTTTTCACATCAATAAACACCTTGTGTAGTAAATCATAAAGAATATGAATTAAAAAGTTACTTCCTTTGATAATAGGAACACTGCAACATGAATATCTATTTTCAAAATTAGTGACATTTGGAGTTTCAGCTTGCGTTTCATAGTTTTTACACATTTTAAGCCAAGCTCTCAGGACACTAAATTACTCAGAATAGGTAAAAATGAGCTCTGGTAAACAAGTTGACCCTCAAATATCTCAATACATGCCCTCCATGGTGGTCCTTCCAGGAAAGGTGAGGAGTATTTTCTGATTCAACACAAAAGTAAAGACTATTACTGAGATATTGAGACATCTTTGCCCAGAAATAGTCATATGGCTGAATTTTACAACATAAGAACCAGATTTTTGTGTGTCCAGGAAGGTGAATATAGACTATGCTTTGTTGCACCCTCAGCTTAGTGCCATATTTTGAATGGGAAGAAGACATGTTTGTTGCCTTCAAAATTATAATAGTTTTAATGGGAATGAAAGAGTTAAAAAAAAAAGCAATTATAATACAGAAAAATAAGTTGTGTAACAGCTGTACTCACTGTAATTGTGTAATCCAACTCAGTGTTTGCTTAGGGATATTTTCTTAAAAGAAGAGGTAGCTAAGATGAGATACATAGGATCACCAGCTATTAGCTCAGAGAAGCAAAAGTGTGAGAGATTAACCTAAATTAATAATACATTTCATTGTTCTAGTATCTCTTGCAATTGGTCTGGAATACCTGGCCTTGACATTCACTATCTCTACCCTCTCATGGAAAAAGAGACACACATATCACACAGTACACATCTCATTAAAAGCAGCTTTTATTTGTAAAATCCGTGTAGGTGGAGACACATGGAAATCACAGAACGATTTGAGTATTTCAATTTGGTGCACATAGTTTTGGTCCAGAACAGCTCACTTGTCATTATTCTTAAGATATTAATTCCCCAAGTCTGAAGAACAATTGTCTTTCAGAATTCATGTCAGTATTTATTCATAACAAGCTTAACTGCCGCTAAACGCAGCATTTATAAAAGCAGGTAGTACCTCTACAGATAGTGGTTGGGTCCTCTCTGGCGCTACCTGCAAATGTGTACAGGGCTTTGTCTCTGAGCATGGAACTTCCAACTTAGCCCTGGGACAATTTATTTCTTGAGGTCTGAGACATGAAAACACTGTCATTAAAGTCTTGCCATTTAGTTCGGGACTCGGTGACACTGGAACTTCTTTTTCTTCTTTGAGTGGTTTTTGAAACATAGGAACTAAGGATAAACCACAACAGAAGGTATGAGAATAAATTAAAGTTAATAGCATTTAAAGAACAAAACAAGAGTCAAAAATTGACCTGAACAAGAACCAATTTAAATATTAATGTGAAATCATTACCACAAATTCCTTAAGTGACCTTAAGTGTTAAATTCATTTGAAATGCAAAAGCTATTTTCATAGGATAATTTAGAAGGCAGTCAGCAACTTTGTGTCAGTTTAAAGGAGAAAAATATATATCAATACAATTTTATAAAACAGAATTATGTTTAGAGGTAATTTTAAAATAATCTTTCAGCTGGACTCTCCTGGTTTCCATGGTGTCTACTGGGGCAAAGTGACATGCCAATTCAAAATTGACTAAATAAAGAAACGTTCCAAATGAACAATGAGAATGGCTTAGTAAATGATCATTGCTAATGACACTGAACAAACAGGTTAATTGGCGCTGGGAATCTGAGACATTTTGTATGTCATTTTCTGATAAGGGTGATAATATTCCTTATTTTTTCCTTGACAGTATTCACTACCCTGCCATATGAGAGGCAATTTTCCTAGTCTGAATCTCTCCTTCTGTGCACTAAGCTCATTTTCATATCAGATAGCTCTAAATGAAGAGAGAGGTCTGTGCCAGACAGTAATGAAACGAAGACCTACTGTTCCTGTAGGAGGGGAAGAGAACAGGAATATTCTTTGCTATTGGATTTGTTCCTAGTGTTAAACATAGGCTGCTTTCCTGATACCAAAGCACCCAAATTGATGACAACACTCTCCCTTTCCCCTTAGCTGCTCCTCTTCTAGTCTTCCCTGTTTCTAATAATAGCCCACTGTCCAAGCCACCAAACAGAGTCACTGCGTTCACCATCCAACTCTACTATTTTGATACCCTGTCAGTTAATCACTAGATCCTATGGATTTTACCTCCCAGTGTACTTCAAATCTAGTTCTCTCCCTTCTCTGCACTCTAATATGGCTCTCAGATGACTGCCTTAATACATTTAAAACAGAGCTGGCTTCTCTTCTTACCACTGGGTCCGGGGGATGGGGGAGATTAGTTTTAATGCGTATCAGGCAGTATCAGTTGGCTTCCAAAACACCTGTAGGGATTTCTTCTGCATTTAAGAAAACATAGATAATCTATAGCCTGATTTACAAGACACTGCATCATTAGCTTTCAACCTGCATTTCCAAGCTTGCCTCTTTCACTGGTTATAGGACACTCTTTTCCCCTTTCTTTGTCTAATCCTTATGAAACCAGATATAATTTCCTCAATGAGATCTTTGCTAGCCCTTCCTCTTTTATTATAACTTTCTCTTAGAATCTCATTTTTAATGTAAGTACTAATATTTAATAATTATGAATTTGTTTTTTTGTTTTTATGATTAAACATCTTTACTCCCAAATAGGTTATAAGGCATATGTGGACAAGAACAATATTTAATTAATTGAACACTTTATATCTACAATATATTCTAGAAATAAGAAAAATATTTATTGGATAAAGGAGCAAAAATTTTCAAGTGTTTTGTTTTGTTTTTGTGTTGTACAACTACAATCAAGATAAATCTCCCAGTCCAATCTATGACTTTATACCTAAGTTTTCTATTTTAATTCAATATTCCTAGTACCTTAAGGAACAGACTTTCATGACTGCTTCACTCAATAAAATAATTCCCTATACTTGTTTTATAAGAAAATATTTATTTTAATGTTTTTTGAATAAGTAATACACTTACATTGTTGCAAATATTTTATTTGGCACAATGAATAGCTCATGCCAGGTACCAGGCACTCAGCTCTCCTCTCAGGAGACAACTCATCTAAACTGGTTTCTGATAGTTGTATCACAGATATTCTACATATTTACATGCAATACATTTTGTAATACCTCCCTCTTCTTCCTTTTTC
This sequence comes from Aethalodelphis obliquidens, assembly GCF_003676395.1. Taxonomy (NCBI): domain Eukaryota; kingdom Metazoa; phylum Chordata; class Mammalia; order Artiodactyla; family Delphinidae; genus Aethalodelphis; species Aethalodelphis obliquidens. Next base: position 85,773,392 of record NW_020837947.1, read on the forward strand.
AAATGTTAGCATATATCTTTATTGTATACCTTGACAATATATATAGGTGGTTCTATTATATATATATGTACCTATATATAATCTTAACCTTTTATTTTGGAAAATTGCAAACATACACATAGTAGAGAGAAAGTATAAGGGACCTCCAAATAATCATCTCCCAGCTCAACACTTATTCAGATTGTGCCATTTTGTCTGTTTTATCTAATCCCCTCATTTGTTGCTGTTGTGGTGGTGTTATTTTTCTGGAGGAGTTTAAAGCAAATCCAGGCATAATAACATTTTCCTTATCTTTATGCTTATAAATTTTTTGTGTCTATGAAAATAAGGACATTTTGGGTAAATTTTATTTTGATGTAATATCCATCTTACAGAGAAGTTTCAAGAGCAGTACAAAGTCTCTTTCACTTTTTAAAATAAGGACAACTAATAATAGTGGCTAACAGTAAATGAACACTTGTTATTTTCCAGGTACAGGTACTAAATGTTTTTCATTTATTATATTACTCAGCAATTGAACTATCTGAATATGAAAACTGGAGTTGTATTACTGACTCTCATTAGCTGTGAAATTGAATTTATCTACATCATAATTCCCTTATGTGTAAAATGGGAACAAAACACTTCTCCACAGACTGGTCAAACTTGTGTTATCCTTTGTCAAGTGGGCAGCTTTGGGTGGGAAACTCACTGAGATTAGCAAAAAATTCCTATAAAGCAATATGATGGCTGAGGCAAATTGCGTTGTCCTTGTATTGAAGTTTAGATTACACTATCTACTCTGGCCACCCTGCTGGAGTGTTCTGAAGCCCAAATCAGGCAATACATGGGAATGTATTTTGTAATTTCAAAATGGTAAACAAATTAACCTTTTTAAACTATTTCAGTTATGTCTATACCTGTGCATACTGATCACAAGTTCACTTTTGAGTCTAAAAAAACAAATTTTATAGAAATAAGTTATGTTCCTTTCTATAATTTTCCAAAGTTTATGAGTATATTATTCTTAAAATTAAAAGAACTTAAAAATTATAATATTTGAAAAATAATGAGAGAAAATAATAAGAATACATGGCAAAATATTCAAGAAGAAGAATGAGAAAAGCTAAAGCTTTCATTTACCCCTAGTTCTGTGACAAGGATGCTATGAAATCACACAGTGTTGCCACTTCAACAGTTTGGATATTCTAAGCAGAAGGAAGAAGTTTCTAAACTGAGAACAGAAACCTATTTAGAAATAAGTCAGGGAACAGAGGGAGAAGAAAGAAGGTTCACTGCAGCTGGGTGGGAATAGCACGTGCAGAGGACTGAAGTCAAATGAGAGCATGAGAATGAGCTGCACCAGAAGTGAAGGCCTGGGGAAAGCCTTTGTACACTGCATACTGGGAGTTGCAAAAGATAATTTCCTAATAGCTACATTAAATACCCTGTTCTGAAACTTAAGAACATGACTTCTTATTGTATTATCGGTCCTTTGGGAAGTAATTATAGTAGGCTTCCTGGGAAAATGTTTACAAAGATCAAACAAGGAAAGGGAAATGAGCTCCTGTCTTTAGATAAGAGTTCAGACAGACAAAGGTATTGCAGTAGTAGGTGAGAAAAGAAAATGAAGAAAGTTGGATGTGAAAAAAGATTTGATGTAAGATGAACAGGACAAAGAAGATCAAAAGTTTTAAACGTGAGCTGAACTTGAGTCTTCCACATGTTTGCTTGTGTGTGTACACAGGCTAAGAAAGTAGAATACACTATATCTAAAGATATAAAGTGTGTAGGTTAAAATTCAGCTAATACAATGCAGAAAGTAGTATTTCTTTTCATTAAAAGAGAATATTAAAGCATGTTTTTAGTAGAACCCAAACATTTTATTCCATGTCACTTCCTAAATTAGTTAAATGATTTTGTACAAATATTACAAAAATATAAGTGACCAGTTTGGGGCAAAATGTGGAAGTTCAGACACTAATTTAACCTTGGAATAAGAACAGTCAGATAAAACTGGAGTGTTTTCTGGTGCAGTGACTGAGCTGGCACAGTGATTTAATTTGATTGAACAAATTCATCACTTACAGATGGCAGAACTGAAACTGCTTGAAGTCATTTGAGCTGCCAGTACTGAGATAGAAAAGATCCTTGAATTTCTATTGTGGAAAATGTGTGATACACAGAAGTAGCTTTCAAAGCAGTTCAAGGAAAAGAAGTTGCTCAGTCAAATTCAGAGAATGTCCTGAATCGTTTTCAAAGTGACTACATAAAATTAGGGTCATGATCTACAGAATCGGTCTATGTCCGAACTGATTTGAGCTGGCTACACCTGCTCCAGAGAAGTGTCCTGATTTGCTGATTTGAAAGACAGGAATGGAAGATGGCAGTTCAGGGATCTTTGTTTCCATGGGTGACTTTCATCCTCAGTAGAGACTTCTTTTAGAGAAATTCATAGTTGAAAGGAGCATAATATGAACCCTAAGCCGTCTTCAAAAAGAATGTGAATTTCCTTAGGTAGTTCTACCTTAACTCTAAGCTGAAACAGCACTCCTAAACCAGATCATCAAACTGCTATAAGTGTAACACTTAAAGCTTCAGTCTTCAAAGTCATAACCATGGGGAGTCACAGGTATATCAGAAGTTACCATTTTGTTATCTGTTGCTATGATTTTTTATTTCATACATTTCCCCATGAACTAATATAGCCTTTGCTTTCTCAGCAATATTAAAAATGATCATCACTTTAAACCAAGCCAGAAGTAGCAGGGTTATAGAGATAATTCAGGCTTAGCATAGGAAGTCCCTGTAGTCTAATAGGGTTACCTGTTGACATCTTACCACACAATCTAAAACGAGTTCTAATTCCATTTACATGTGTTATATTCACTGATTTACAACCAAAATTGATGTGTGAAAGTATTGCGTATGTTACTATACAACATGAATTGTTATTACTACACTGAGATTTCTCATACAAAATCAGTACCCAATCACTATTTAAATTCTGGTAAATTTTTAATTTATTATTTCCAGCCCATTAAGATCACACTCTATAACCCCAATTCCAATTACATATTTTCATCTATCTACTGGGCATCACACAGGTAGTTCAACTGAACATATTCAATTCTGAACAAATTCAACTGTTTATGAAATTACTCCCTAAATTTGACCTTTCTACTGTATTCCCTACCCATCCATCCAGTTGCCTAAGGCAGAAGGATTCCCTTGACTTTTCACTTTCACTTACCACCAACATCCAAATCAAACATTAATTCCTTTTGATTCTACCTCTGACTTAGCTTTCCTATTTACCTACTTGCCTCCTTGCACGACTTCATTATTTTAATTCAGTACACTTTCCTTTCTCATGTGGATTATTAAAACCGCTTTCTACTTGGTCTCAACCTCCAAGAATCTCTTTCAAACTTTATTTGCAGGGCTTCCCTGGTGGTGCAGTGGTTGAGCATCCTACTGCCGATGCAGGGAACACAGGTTCGTGCCCCGGTCTGGGAAGATCCCACATGCCGCGGAGCGGCTGGGCTCGTGAGCCATGGCCGCTGAGCCCGTGCGTCCGGAGCCTGTGCTCCACAACGGAAGAGGCCACAACAATGAGAGGCCCGCGTACCGCAAAAAAACAAAAACAAAAAAAACCTTTTTCCCAAATTGGAGAGTGATTTTTATAAAATATTAAATTGTGATTCTGTCCTAATATTTCAATAATTCTCTATGCCTTATTTTGGATTCCCCCAAAAGCAGAACCTAAAACAAGAATTTACATGCAAGTAGCTTATTTGGGAGATTATCCCAAGAAAAAGATGCAAGGGGCTGAGGAATAAAGACAAGGAAGGGAGGTAAACATGATAAAGATTATGTTAACAGATCTGCTCTGATTGCATGCAGCTGGAGCTCAATCCTCCTGGGAAGCTGTGGGATAGTGTAGAAAAGGTCTTGGAGTTTCCCCAAAAGAGCAGGTTTTTGTTTTTTTTTTTCAGATGTCTATTACTGTGTAATAAACCACCAAAAATTTAAAGGCTAAAGCACCTTTATTTTCTCTCACAATCTTCCAGCTGACTAGGTTCAATTGGGTGATTCCTCTACATCATGTCATTTCCAGTGCATCCAACTGATTAAAGACAACAAATCCAGGATAGATGTGAAGACCAGATGCCTAAGTATTATTATACTGAGGGATATGGTTCGTTGAAAGGTTGGGGGAATGGGAGTTACCAATAACAGACCAGCATACTGGGTCATTAATTCTCTATCCATGACTATTTGATGGTTGCTTCTGAGAACACTAAGCTCAAGCGATGTGATTAGTCTGGAAAATGGAATAACTTTACTCTGAGAAAAATAAATGTCCCCAGGTAAAGAGTCACAAGTTCCTACAATATGTGCCCTTCAGTGTGTAGAGGAAAATGCTGAGTGAATATGGGAAGGCAAATGATGGTGTCTACAACAAAATTAAATATATATATATATAAATTAAATAAAAACAAAAAAACATCTTAACGTGTCTTACAAAACCATTCAAGATATGTTCACCTTTCCATTTTTATCTCAATGTGCAGATGTTAAACCATTGACTGCTCTCTTTTACATGGCCTGCTTCTCTTTATTATCATTTTTATTTTTTATTTTTTGAAAACCAACTTATTTCCTTCAGCTCTTTTATTTTTCTTTAACATCTTTATTGGAGTATAATTGCTTTACAATGGTGTGTTAAGTTCTGCTGTATAACAAAGTGAGTCAGCTATATGTATACATATATCCCCATATCTCCTCCCTCTTGCGTCTCCCTCCTACCCACCTTATCTCACCCCTCTAGGTGGACACAAAGTACTGAGCAATCTCCCTGTGTTATGCAGCTGCTTCCCACTAGCTATCTATTCTACATTTGGTAGTGTATATATGTCAGTGCCACTCCCTCACGTCGTCCCAGCTTACCCTTCCCCCTCCATGTCATCAAGTCCATTGTCTACGTCTGCGTCTTTATTCCTGTCCTGCCCCTAGGTTCTTCAGAAACATTTTTTTTCTTTTTTACATTCCATATATATCTGTCAGCATATGGTATTTTTTTTCTCTTTCTGACTTACTTCACTTTGTATGACAGTTTGTAGGTCCATCTATCTCACTAAAAATAACTCAGTTTCGTTTCTTTTTATGGCTGGGTAATATTCCACTATATACATGTGCCACATCTTCTTTATCCATTTATCTGTTGATGGACATGTAGGTTGCTTCCATGTCCTGGCTATTGTAAATAGAGCTGCAATGAACATTGTGGTACATGATTCTTATTGAATTATGATCTCCTCATGGTATATGCCCAGTAGTAGGGTTTCTGGGTCATATGGTAGTTATATTTTAGGCTTTTAAGGAACATCTATATTATTCTCTAAGGTGGCTGTATCAATATACATTCCCAATAACAGTGCAAGAGTGTTCCCTTTTGCCCACACCCTCTCCAGCATTTATTGTTTGTACAAATTTTGATGATGACCATTCTGACAGGTGTGAGGTGATACCTCATTGTAGTTTTGACTTGCATTTCTCTAATGATTAGGGATGTTGAGCATCTTTTCATGTGTTTGTTGTCAATCTATATATCTTCTTTGGAGAAATGTCTATTTAGGTGCTCTGCCCATTTTTGGATTAGGTTGTTTTTTGTTTGTTTGTTTGTTTTTTTATTGAGCTGTGTGAGCAGCTTGCATATTTTGGTGATTAATCCTTTGTCAGTTGCTTTCTTTGTAAATATTTTCTCCCATTCTGAGGGTTATCTTTTCATCTTGTTTATGGTTTCCTTTGCTGTGCAAAAGATTTTAAATTTCCTTAGGTCCCATTTGTTTATTTTTGTTTTTATTTCCATTTCTCTAGGAGGTAGGTCAGAAAGGATCTTGCTGTGATTTATGTCATAGAGTGTTCTGCCTATGTTTTCCTCTAATAGTTTTATACTGCCTGGCCTTACATTTAGGTGTTTAATCCATTTTGAGTTTATTTCTGTGTATGGTGTTAGAGAGTGTTCTCACTTCATTCTTTTACATGTAGCTGTCCAGTTTTCCCAGCAACACTTATTGAAGAGGCTGTCTTTTCTCCATTGTATATGCCTGCCTACTTTATCAAAGATAAGGTGACCATATGTTCACGGGTTTATCTCTGGGCTTTCTATCCTGTTACATTTATCTATCTTTCTGTTTTTGTGCCAGTACCATACTGTCTTGATTACTGTAACATGGTAGTATAGTCTGAAGTCAGGGAGCCTGATTCCTCCAGCTCCGTTTTTCTTTCTCAAGATTGCTTTGGCTATTCAGGGTCATTTGTGTTTTCATACAAATTGTGAAAATTTCAGTTCCAGCTCTGTGAAAAATGCCAGTAGTATTTTGATAGGGATTGCATTGAATCTGCAGATTGCTGCTTTGGGTAGTATAGTCATTTTTACAATGTTGATTCTTCCAATCCAAGAATATGGTGTATCTCTCCATCTGTTTGTATCATCTTTAATTTCTTTTATCAGTGTCTTATAGTTTTCTGGATACAGGTCTTTTGTCTCCTTAGGTAGGTTTATTTCTAGGTATTTCATTCCTTATGTTGTAATGGTAAATGTGTGTGTTTCCTTAATTTCTCTTTCATACTTTTCATCATAAGTGTACTAGAATGTGTGAGATTTCTGTGCATTAATTTTGTATCTTGCTACATTACCAAATTCATTGATTAACTCTAGTAGTTTTCTGGTAGCAGCTTTGGGATTCCCTATGTATAGTATCATGTCATCTGCAAGCAGTGACCATTTTAACTCCTCTTTTCTGATTAGGATTCCTTTTATTTATTTTTTGTCTCTGATTGCTGTGACTAAAACTTCCAAAACTAAGTTGAATAATAGTGGTGAGAATGGGCAACCATGTATTGTTCCTGATCTTAGTGGAAATGGTTTCAAGTTTTCACCATTGAGAATGATGTTGGCTGCCAGTTTGTCATATATTGCCTTTATTATGTGGAGGTAGGTTCCCACTATGCCTACTTTCTGGAGGGTTTTTATAATAAATTGGTGTTGAATTTTGTCAAAAGCTTTTTCTGCATCTATTGAGATGATCATATGATTTTTATCCTTCAATTTGTTAATATGGTGTATCACAGTGATTGATTTGTGTATATTGATGAATCCTTGCATTCCTGTGATAAACCTCACTTGATCATGGTATATAATCCTTTTAATGTGCTGTTGTATTCTGTTTGCTAGTATTTTGTTGAGGATTATTGGATCTATGTTCAGCAGTGATATTGGCCTATAATTTTCTTTCTTTGTGATAGCTTTGTCTGGTTTTGGTATCAGGGTGATGGTGCCCTCTTAGAATGAGTTTGGCAGCGTACCACCCTCTGCCACATTTTGGAAGAGTTTGAGAAGGATAGGTGTTAGCTCTTCTCTAAATGTTTGATAGAATTTGCCTCTGAAACCATCTGGTCCTTGGTTTTTTATTGTTGGAAGATTTTTAATCACAGTTTCAATTTCAGTGCTTGTGTTTGGTCTGTTTATATTTTCTATATCTTCCTGGTTCAGTTTCAGAAGGTTGTGCTTTTCTAAGAATTTGTCTATTTCTTCCAGGTTGTACATTTTATTGGCATAGAGTTGCTTGTAGTAATCTCTCATGATCTTTGGTATTTCTGCAGTGTCAGTTGTTACTTCTCCTTTTTCATTTCTAATTCTATGGATTTGAGTCTTCTCCCGTGTTTTCTTGATGAGTCTGGCCAATGGTTTATCAATTTTGTTTATTTTCTCAAAGAACCAGCTTTAATTTTATTGATCTTTGCTATTGTTTCCTTCATTTCTTTTTTATTTATTTCTGATCTGTTCTTTATGATTTCTTTCCTTTTACTATCTTTGTTTTTTGTTGTTGTTGTTGTTGTTCTAACTCCAATTGCTTTAAGTGTGAGGTTAGGTTTTTTATTTGAGATGTTTCCTGTTTATTGAGGTAGGATTGTATTGCTATAAACTTCTCTCTTAGAACTGCTTTTGCTGCGTCCATAGGTTTTAGGTTGTCTTGTTTTCATTGTCATTTGTTTCTAGGTATTTTTTTAAATTTCCTCTTTGATTTCTTCAGTGATCTCTTGGTTATTAAGTAGTGTGTTGTTTAGCTTCAATGTGTTTGTATATTTTACAGATTTTTTCCTGTAATTGATATCTAGTGTCATAGCATTGTGGTCAGAAAAGATACTTGATACAATTTCAACTTTCTTAAATTTACCAAGGCTTGGTTTGTGACCCAAGATATGATCTATCCTAGATAATGTTCCATGAGCACTTGAGAAGAAAGTGTAATCTGTTGATTTTGGTTTGAAGGTCCTATAAATATCAGTTAAGTCCATCTTGTTTATTGTGTCATTTAAAGCTAGTGTTTCCTTTTTTTCTTTTCATTTTGGATGGTCTGTCCGTTTTAGAAAGCAGGGTGTTAAAGTCCACTTCTATTATTGTGTTACTGTCGATTTCCCCTTTTATGGCTGTTGGCATTTGCCTTATGTATTGAAGTGCTCCTTTTTGGGTTCCTAAGTATTTAAAATTGTTATATCTTCTTCCTGGATTGATTCCTTGATGATTATGTACTGTCCTTCTTTGTCTCTTGTAATAGTCTTTATTTTAAAGCCTACTTTGTCTGATATGAGAATTGCTATTCCAGCTTTCTTTTGATTTCCATTTGCATGGAATATCTTTTTCCATCCCCTGACTTTCAATAGGTATGTGTCCCTAGGCATTTAGTGTGTCTCTTGTAGACAGCATATATATGGGTGTTGTGTTTGTATCCATTCAGCCAGTCTATGTCTTTTGGTTGGAGCACTTAATCCATTTACATTTAAGGTAATCATTGATATGTATATTCCTATTACCATTTTCTTAATTGTTTTGGGTTTGTTGTTGTAGGTCTTTTCCTTCTCTTGTGTTCCCTGCCTAGAGAAGTTCTTTTAGCATTTGTTGTAAAGCTGGTTTGGTGGTGCTGAATTCTTTTAGCTTTTGCTTGTCTGTAAAGTTTTTTAATTTCTCTGTCGAATCTGTATGAGATCCTTGCTAGGTACAGTAATCTTGGTTGTAGTTCTTTCCCATTCATCACTTTAACTATGTCCTGTCACTCCCTAGTGGCTTGCAAATTTTCTGCTGAAAGATCAGCTGTTAACCTTATGGGGATTTCCTGTATGTTATTTCTTGCTTTTCCCTTGCTGCTTTTAATATTTTTTCTTTGTATTTATTTTTTGATAGTTTGACTAATATGTGTCTTGGCTTGTTTCTCCTTGGATTTATCCTGTATGGGACTCTCTGTACTTCCTGCAAGTGATTGACTATTTCTTTTCCCATATTAGGGAAGTTTTCAACTATAATCTCTTCACACAGTTTCTCAGTCCCTTTTTTTTTCTCTTCTTCCTCTGAGACCCCTATAATTCAAATGTTGGTGCATTTAATGTTGTCCCAGAGATCTCTGAGACTGTCCTCAATTCTTTTCATTCTTTTTTCTTTATTTTGCTCTACCGTATTTATTTCCACTATTTTATCTTCCAGGTCACTTATTCGTTCTTCTGCCTCAGTTATTCTGCTATTGATTCCTCTAGAGAATTTTTAATTTCATTTATCGTGTTGTTCATCATTGTTTATTTACTCTTTAGTTCTTCTAGGTTCTTTTAAAATGTTTCTTGTGTTTTTTCCATTCTATTTTCAAGGTTCTGGATCAGCTTATCTATCATTACTCTGAATTATTTTTCAGGTAAACTGCCTATTTCCTCTTCATTTGTTTGGTCTGTTGGTTTTTTACCTTGCTCCTTCATTTGCTGTGTATTTCTCTGTCTTCTCATTTTGCTTATCTTACTGTGTTTTTGTTCTCCTTTTTGCAGGCTGCAGGTTCATATTTCCCATTGTTCTTGGTTTCTGCCCTCATTGTGTAAGCTTTGTTCAGTGGGTTGTGTAGGCTTCCTGGTGGAGGAGACTAGTTCCTGTGTTCTGATGTATAAGGCTGGATGTTTTCTTTCTGATGGGCAGGTGCACGTCCAATGGTGTGTTTTGGGGTGTCTTTGAACTTCTTATGATTATAGGCAGCCTCTCTGCTAATGGATGGGTTTGTGTTCCTGTCTTGGGAGTTGTTTGGCATGGGGTTTCCAGCACTGTAGCTTGTTCATCATTGAGTGGAGCTGGGTGTAGGGTAGAGATGGAGACCTCTTGATGATTTCTCGCCAATTGATATTACTAGTGGCCAGGAGGTCTCTGGTGGACCAATGTCCTGAACTCAGCTCTCCCCCATCATAGGCTAAGGCCTGAAACCCAGCACTAAGACCCTGTCAGCCACACAGCTCAGAAAAGGAAGAAAAAATACAGAAAAATAAAATAAAATTGAGTTATTAAATTAAAATTTAAAAAAATTATTAAAATATAAAAAAATGAAAAAGTAATAAAAATGGAAGAGAGCAATCAAACCTATAAACAAATTCACCAATGATAACAAGCACTAAAATTTATACTTAAAAAAAAAAGAAAAAATGGACAGACAGAACCCTAGGACAAATGGTAAAACAAATCTATAGAGAAAAAAATCACACAAAGAAGTGTACACATACACACTCAGAAAAAGAGAAAAAGGAAAATAAAATATATATATATAAAGGAAGAGAGCAACCAAATCAATAAACAAATCTACCAGCTATAATAAGCTCTATATACTAAACTAAATAACCATAAAACCAGAAACAAATTAGTTTCAGAAAGCAAACCTCAAGTCTACAGTTGCTCCCAAATTCTACCACCTCAGTTTTGGAATGATTTGTTGTCTCTTCATGTATTCTACAGATGCAGGGTACATCCGGTTGATTGTGGAGGTTTAATCTGCTGCTCCTGAGGCTGCACAGAGAAATTTCTCTTTCTCTTCTTTGTTCGCACATTTCCTGGGGTTCATCTTTGGATTTGGCCCTGCCTCTGCATGTAGTTCACCCTCTGGAGTCTGCTCTTCCCCCAGACAGGAGTTTTTTTTTTTTTTTTTTTTTGGAGGTACATGGGCCTCTCACTGCTGTGGCCTCTCCCACTGTGGAGCACAGGCTCCAGATGCGCAGGCTCAGTGGCCATGGCTCATGGGCCCAGCCGCTCCGCGGCATGTGGGATCTTCCTGGACTGGGACACGAACCCATGTTCCCTGCATCAGCAGGCAGACTCTCAACCACTGCGCCACCAGGGAAGCCCCAGGAGGGGGTTAAAGGAATAGCTGATTATGTGTCTCTGGCTCACTCAGGCCAGGGAGGAGGGAGGGGTACGGAATGTATGTCAGAGACCAGTATGACACTGCAACAGCCTGAGGTGTGCCATGTGTTCTCCCACGGAAGTTGTCCCTGGTTAGTGGGACCCTGGTAGTGGTGGCCTGCACAGGCTTCTGGGAGGGGAGGTGTGGATAGTGCTCTGTGCTTGCACACAGGCTTCCTGGTGGCTGCAGCAGCAGTCTTAGAGTTTCATGCCCTTCTTATTTGTCCGTGCTGATAGCCATGTCTCTCACCCATCTGTGGGGCTTATTTAGGCAGTGCTCTGAATCCCCTCTCCTTGCACACCCCGAAACAGTGGTCTCTTGCCTCTTAGGCAGTTTCAGAGTTTTTCCCAGACTCCCTCCCTGCTGGCTGTGGCATACTAACCCCCTTCAGGCTGTGTTCATTCAGCCAACACCAGTCCTCTCCCTGGGATCTGATCTCCAAAGCATGAGACTCAGCTCCCAGCCCCCACCCACCCCAGCGGGTGAGCAGACAAGCGTCTCAGGCTAGTAAGTGCTGGTTGGCACCAATCCTCTGTCTGGGAATCTCTCTGCTTTGCCCTCGGCACCTTTGTTGCTGTGCTCTCTTCTGTGGCTCTGAAGCTTCACCCCTACTCATCTCCCCGTCTCCGCCAGTGAAGGGGCTTCCTAGTGTGTGGAAACTTTTCCTCCTTCACAGCTCCCTGCCAGAGGTGCAGGTTCCATCCCTATTCTTTTGTCTCTGGTTTTTCTTTTTCCTTTTGCCTTACCCAGGTACATGGGGAGTTTCTTGCCTTTTGCGAAGTCTGAAGTCTTCTGCCAGCATTCAGTAGGTTTTCTCTAGGAGTTGTTCCACATGTAGATGTATTTTTGATGTATTTATGGGGAGGAAGGTGATCCTCATGTCTTATTCCTCCACCATCTTGGAAGTTCCCTTCTTCAGCTTTATTTAGGTTAAATTGACAAATAAAATTGTAAGATATTTAACTGTACATCATGATGATTTTATAGACTGATACATTGCAAAAGAAATCTTCCCATCTAGTTAATTAACACATCCATCACCCCATCACCTCACATATTTATCTTTTTTTTGATAAGAACATTTAAATTCTACTCTTTCCAAATTCCATTTTACTATCCAGTGTTATTATTTTTTATGTTCATTAAAGTTACAAAGCAGTAGTCTCCTGCTTCACTCCCCACTCAGATTTCTATTCACCATAATAATTTTCAGATTGTTTGGCTCTTTTAAAAAATATTTTCATTACATTTTAAAAAAAATTAATTATACCATCTTTGTTAAGTTTTAGATATTATTTATTAACTTCTCATTAAAATTATGAGGTACACTCCATACCCTCCCCTCCCCTCTCCCTTTCCCCTCCATTAAACTTTTGGGTTGAAAAATTATTCAGTACTTACAATTATTATGGTTATGCAAATAACACAGCCATATCATATATTGTGGTTATATTTTTCTTTTTTATAAAATCTTGATTTTTCACAGAAATGAACAATTGTTTTATTTGTTCCTTTGCATATTTTCCATTGTCCCTATGAACCAATTCTCACCCAGAAGCATGAATCACCTTGAAATATGCTTAAACCTATTGATTAATCTCTCAATTTTGTCTTGTTCTTCAAAATGTCCCTTCTGAAGTTTTTGTCCTTCTTCTTTTGGCTATGTTTTCTACCAGCCTGCTGCCACAGATCTTATTCTCAGAATTTTCTTTATCCTTATCATCCTGAGGAATTTCTTTGTCTGTTTTCTGAGTTGTAGCCACTATTTCATGCATGATGGGTCTTCTTTGTTAGATGTCTCCCTCAATTTGTTGGAACACATCCCAAATTTTCAGTCATGTGAATATCTTACAACACACATGCCTGATGATATTCTTCTAATCTCACACGTGAGTAAGTAATAGCTTATATTTTTATGTGGAAATTGTTCTTAATTTGGATTTTTAGGACATTTTCATGATTGTCACCTTGTTGTTCAGAAAACCTTTCTGAGTCATTGGTTTTACTGTTGGTTATTTCATATCTATAAGTTTTTTTCTTTTGTCATAGAGAGTTTTCCCAAATCTCTGCATAGAATGTAGAGGCCAAGCTGCTAGTGTTCTCCGTCAAACTGAGGGAAAGGTTAGTAGTCTCATACTTACTGAATAGAATTTCACTGAATTCCTTTTTTAGTACAGTGCCTCTACTTCTTCTGCTGAGCCTAGTTTTCCTGAGTCCCACTTACTGAATAGAATTTCACTGAATCTGTTTCTTAGTACAGTGCCTCTACCTCTTCTGCTGAGCCAATTTTCCTGAGTCCCAAATGTATCTTGTTCTTTTGAGTTGGGGAGAGGAAGTTTTCTATCTTTTCAGGATGGAAGGAGAATAAGGCAGTCTAGGTGAAGTTATATATTAGCTTTTACTCTTGTTTTCCACCTTAACTGCACTGCTACTTTGAAAGATACTTGTTCCTTCTAATGTCTGACTCTTTCTGGGGTTCTGACATTCAAGTTAGCCTGTTTGAGAATTTCTCCCAACTTCCACCTTCATGTTTAGGCTTCTCTTATCTGCTTAGTCTATTTCCTCTTGTCTAGGTGCATAGTTTTCCAACATTCTTTTGGCTGTGTTCTCCCAGCACATTGATTTATTCTAAACTTCATTTTAGTAAAGATATATATGTGTGTATATATATATATATATATATATATATATATATATATACACATATATATCTTTATAGCCATGCTATCCACTCTGAAATTGTGTGGTAATGTGTATAATGTCCTTCAGGAACATCCTCACCTCCCCGTGACTGAGTCAGGTGTCCTGCTACCTGATAAGTTACCAGACTATTAACTGATTACACCTTTGTATCCCCAGTTGACTGCAAGCCCTTGAAAAACAGAAATAGTGTCCTTCTCCCCATTATATCCTCAGGTCCTGACACAGTGTCTTGTGTAATATGGGTCCACAGTAAGTATTTGTTAATTATCAGATGATTATATTGTGATGCGAATACTACCCTTAACAATCTTAATCATTGTGTTCTTCAGTCAGTTTATTAGAACCAGAACTATTCTCATCTGAAACAACTTGAAATGCAATCAAACCATTTCTCCTTTCATGCTATTCCTCAATAAATTGTCACCATTTTCTGTTAACTATTCAAATGTCAACAAAATATATATTAGGCACTACTCATTCAGTGATTATCTAGCTGGACTAACTACAAAAGGAATTACCCTCCCAGAGTTAAATTTTATTAAGGGAAATTGGCAAGTACATAAAAAGTGACAATACTGTTTATCCATGCTTCCAGTTTTCCATTCATGAAACAAATAAATATTGAAGACATGCCCTGTGCCCAGCATTGTTCTAAGTCCTGGGGAGATGGTGGTAAACAGAACATACAAAATCCCTATGATCCTGTGGCTTATGTTGTAGCCGAGGAAAACAGAAAATAGATAAACACATAATCACCCAAATGGTGATAAGTCCTATTGAGAAATGTGTAATGGGTAAAGTGATAGAACAGGGAGAGGAGAAGGTTTCCTACTTTATGTGAACTGGACTACGAAGGTCTCACTGTGGGAGGATGTTGAGCAGGAGCTGAAAGAAGAAATGAGTTGTGTGGATTTGGCAAGGAAAAGCATTCTAGGTACTGAGAAGCATGTGCAAAGTGAGCCAGGCTTGTCATCAGAACAATGAGAAAGACTCTAGCCCGAGAGCATTGACAACACGGTGACCAAAGGCTGAGCTCAGAAATGTAATGGGGCCTGACTACACAGGTACTCAGAAAACTCAAAACTTTGACCTTCTCACTGACTTAGATGAGAAGACTGGATGATTTTGAGTAGAGTCATGAGGACACCTATCTTATCTTTTGAAAGGATTACTTTTTCCTCAATGGTGTCCTCTTGGAAGAAGGGACTGGCACAGCTGTGGGAAAGGCACAAAACCCTGTTCAGCCCAAAGGGAAAGAACCTCAAGCCACTCAGGGAAAACACCCAGGACACAGAAAAAGTTAGACATAAAATATGGGCCAATTAAGTTAATGCAGGATCACCCTCTTTAAAATCCTGGGATTAGAGCTCTATGGCACCCACTTGCGGACAACTCCCAGCTTCCTTGAGACCAGGGTCTAACTCCCACGGACTCCATGACACAAGATTTGCTGAGTCACAAGATAAAGGAAACATCTGAAACTTTAAGAATTGCTGCACAATATCTATCATTAGATTGTCTACCTTGCACATATGTGATATCTGAAGACTTCTACATACTGGTTCTAAGTTTAAAAAAAGAAGATAACTATTCGGTACTTAGCCGAATATCTTAAAAATGTTGTAGCCCATTAAGTATAGGAAAGGTGCATGGAGAATAATAGTTTTCATAGTTGAAATCTGTTAATAAATCCTCCTTTTATTCTCCTGGCTGGGAAGCAAAAATTCTTCATACTTATATCCCTATATATTCCTACTCAGACTTTGAAACTTTTGATTATTTCTTCAATACTTCTCTTTAAATCATGCTATCAATAGGTTGTAGAGTTCAGAACTTACTTCTAGAGACATTTTATTGGCATTTATGAATGTGGGAGAATGATCCACTCAGCATTAAGTTCTGGGACTTTAAAGACTTGAAAAAGAGTGTATGTGTGTGTGTGACACTTTATTATATTAATTAATTTATAGCTTGTTATCTTTTATAGGCATCAATTTTTTTCTCATTTTTACAGCGAATTAGGAGAGGAGGTATATCTAACAATAATAGGACCAAACAATATTGTTCTCGTTGTTGTGATGTTTTTGAGAGAATGGGTGTTTTCTTATATTCTTCAGGCCACCTATTGTTACAAATAGACACATACAAAGTGAGTGGTTAATTCTCATTCACTTAATATGTGTAATTTGTGTAATTAACTGTGGTTTAAAATACAAAATAATTATCTCATCACTTTCTTCGTGCTATTGTCTCTGTGTGTACCCATTGATCTTAACAAGCCACCAGAACAACAGCCCTGTGCCCTCAGCACAGATCTACGTTGTTCTTCTCATTATAGACCTATTATCTTTGCAACATAAATAAATCTTTTTCCACACAGAAAAGGCCTCCCTAGAATACTAATAATTCCACATAGAAACACCTGAGTAGAACAGTGGCACAGAGCTGTATTCATGGTTTACTTTGAGTTCAGTAGTAAATGAGACTGCAATTTCCAAATGAATTCCCTTATTTTATGACCTATCCACTGCAGCCAACTCTGTACCCAAGCCAATTTGCTCATTTGGTTATAGGCTGGTTCAAATAAAGTGAGTAGTCTGTTTGATTTCCATATGGGCTACTTAGCTGTGCCCAGAGAAATCCTACAACACCGATAAGCTGTATTATAACTGCAGCTGACCATCTTATAGATATACACATGTGGTCACAAGGAAATTAGATTAAATATGAGAATTATAATTACAACTTATTGCATTATTTCCATGTACCAACTTCTGCTCTAATTGACTTACAGAAAAACAAGCAAACAAAAAACACTCTTGTATTCCTTAGAGCAGCCAGCCACCAGAGGAAGATAATATCATATGTGAGGAAACAGAGGAACATTAAACAAACTGTCTCAATCCATAAAGCTGGTAAATTGCACAGTTGGGATTTTAACCCAGGCAGTTTGGCTACAATAGTACAATATATGTCTTTAGCAAACCCCCTACTAATGATGTCCATGAACCTTCTATATGAAAATTCTTCAACTGACCTTGAAGAACCTATGTCTTCATTCTCCTCCATTTGACATTTTAAGTGTTCCCTTAGTATCTTAACTAAAGTGTGTTAAAAATTAAAAGAAAATATTTATCAACATTACTATTTGCAAAATATATGTAAGATACTATTTATTAAATTCAGGTGTCTAAAGTGAATTGACTACAAGCTGAAGTTGCTTCTTCTATAGGATTTGGGTCACCTAAAATGTGATAAAAGCAGTAAGACTTACATTGAACAGTTATGTATATAGTTATTTTTTTTAAATTTTAAATTATTGAAAAGTTAAATAAGTATAATTAATAAGTATATGTAGAAATACTTATTTTATTTTTTTTATCTGCATCTTTCCACAAAAAAAAAATGTGCTCTGTGAGAATGGGATTTTTTATAGCTTTTAGTCACTGTTGTGTCCATAGTGTAGCCTAAACACTATCATATAGTTAAAACTCAAAAATATTTATTAAATAAATGAGTAAATTCTCTATATAAAATCCCAGAGAGTGATTGGAAACATGTTATTCTTAACCTAATCAATGTGCTCAGAGAATTAGACAATGTAAAAGTATGGTCATCCCAGGTAAAGTTATTTATCTTCCCTTGTGATCAGGAAGAAACAGGTGCCATTACTGAAAGAAAAGGTGGAACTGAGGCTAGAGATAAAGCCCACAGAAACAAGCAAGCAAGTAAGAAAGAAACAAAAACCAGTAGCTCTCTGATTGTCTGTTTGGAATTAAATTTCATAAAGATAATTTTATATGTTTACAAAACATATACCAATATTTCATCCCATATAAAACTGCAAATATTTTCCTACCTTCCACATAGGATATACCCATGCCTAGCTATGGTGTATAGATAGCTCTTAGGAGAGCCCCTCTGGATGAACAGCCTGCCATTCAGTCAGATTTAGATGTGTCACCTTGTGATATATATCCAGTGAATTTTGACAAGGCTGTCTAATCTGCTGAATACAGTGCAAACCTGACCTGCTAAAATAAGTAGAGTTCTGTAAACCTGGATTGTTTACTTTGTATAAGCAGTAAAGCCCAATTCCTGGAAAAATCACAATTAAGTAAAAACATATCCAATTCTTAGCATTTGGTCCAGACATTGCTGGCCAATCAGCATCACTTAGAGACTTTGCTCTCTACATATGGGACAGAGATTACCATTTTCTGCTTTAAATATATATATATATATATATATACTGCCTTTTCCAACCCTCTTCCTTACCTTACATAGCATAACCTGCATTTTCTGCTTGGCAGTAAAACTTTTCCTCAGCATTCTATCTTTGGACCCACAGTCTTTATTTTCTTTTGAAATAGCAAACTATTCAATAAAGGGCAAAATTGTGTACCTCACCACCAAATGCAATCACAATAAATTTTATATACAAAATGGAGGAATAGGAAGCAATACCCAGTGGTCACCAGCAAGAAACATATTCTCGGCAGTAATGGTACATTCTTTTTTGCAATCATGTTCGTTGTGGTAGAGAGAACCCGTATGCCAATGATTCTGGTTTACCCTGCTCTTACTAGCTAGGGTGTTCTTTTATGCACTGTCCAAATCACAGTAAGTAGAGTGGCATATTCTCATTTTGAAAGTGATATTATTTAGAAGCCTATTTCCTTTTGGATTATTTATAAGCAATTACAGGATGCTGTAAATATTGAGAAATATTGTGTTCCTTTTTGCCAGAACTGGGTTTCTCAATACCAGTCCCTTAACATCCTATGTGGCCATCTATCAACTTCAATCTGAAAGACTCCATTGCTTCATAGTCAGTATTTGACTTCATGTGTAAAGAAGGTGATATTTGAGTGTGCACACCAAACCACCAGCCCTCAGGTCAATGGCTTCCACCTTAGTCTCTACCGTAGACTGACATGAAACAACACACTCCCATGAGAAGCAGTGATACTTGGCTTTCTGACACCCAGGACACTTCTACATGGATTTTCTTTATTGGGAGAGAAATTCACAAGGAGAAGGTCTAAAAATAAGTCTGGAATTCTCTCCAAACCTCCAGCTTTCTCAAATATCACCATTTCTAGCCTTCTACTTGTCAGCCGTCTGGAAGCACTGAGCGGAGGCATAAAGAATTTTTATAATTCTATATTATAATTATATAATAGAAACTATAATAGAAACTATATATATAATTATAATAGAAACTATATAATTCTCTTATTTTTGCTTTCAGGTAGCCACTTTATGTCGGAGTCTGTTGTATTCCTGTATACCTCTAGTACATTACTGCATTTCACAAAAAGTAACAAACAAAATACAATAACCAGACACTTTTCTACTATGTCCTCTAAACATATATCCTGTAAAAAGAAAAAGAAAACCTGTGTAATAACGATGTAAATAAATCTACAAAACTCTACCAAAGGAAATAAAAGAGGAACTGAAGAAATAGAAAAGCCATATTCCTGGATGAGAAGATTTAATGTTATCTGTTTTCCCTGATGTAATTTATAAATTCAACACAGAACAAATTTTAAAGAAATTGTCAAGCTGACTCTAAAATTCAGCTGGGAGATAAAATGTTAAGAATATCCAAAAAAAAAACATGAAAAGAAGAATGGTGGATAAATAGTCATATCAGGTATAAATATTCATATAAAATGTATAAACATACATATCAAATTAAAATATAATACAGTAATTAAAACAATTGTCATCACTTGAAGGCAAGACAAAGAGATAAACAGAAGCTTGAAAAACAAAACAGACAGGGAGACCCTCAAGATGGCAGAGGAGTAATATATTGAGATCACCTTCCTCCCCACAAATACATCAGAAATATATCTACATATGAAACAACTCCTACAGAACACATACTGAAAGCTGGCAGAAGACCTCACACTTCCCAAGAGGCAAGAAACTCCCTCATGTACCCAGGTAGGGCAAAAGAAACAAGAAAACAATAGAGAAAAAAGAAAAGGGACAGGACCTGCACCAGTGGGATGGAGCTGTGGAGGAAGAAAAATTTCCACACACTAGGAAACCTCTTCACTGGTGGAGACGGGGTGTAGCAGGGGGAAGCTTTGAAGCCACGGAGGAGAGTGCAGCAACAGGGGTGCAGAGGGCAAAGTGGAGAGATTCCTGCACAGAGGATCGGTGCCTACCAGCAGTCACCAGCCCAAGAGGCTTCTCTGCTCGCCCTACTGGGGCAGATGGGAGCTTGGAGCTGAGGCTCGGGCCTCAGAGGTCAGATCCAGGGAGCGGACTGGGGTTGGCTGAGTGAACACAGCCTAAAGGGGGCTAGTGCACCACAGTTGGCCTGGAGGGAGTGTGGGAAAATCTCTGGAACTGCCTAAGAGGCAAGAGAACATTGTTTTCGGGTGTGCGAGGAGAGGGGATTCAGAGCACCGTCTAAAGGAGCTCCAGAGATGGGCACAAGCTGCAGCTATCAGCATGGACACCAGAGATGAGCATGAGACACTAAGGCTGCTGCTGCAGCCACCACGAAGCCCGTGTGCAAGCACAGGTCACTATCCATACCTCTCCTCCTGGGAGCCTGTGCAGCCTGCCACTGCCAGGGTCCCATGACCCAAGGGAAACTTCCCCAGGAGAACAAATAGCATGCCTCAGGCTGTTGCAATGTTTTACTGGCCTCTGCAGCCACAGGCTCGCCCTGCATACCCCTCCCACCCCACCCCCCACTGCCCCACACCCCCCCCACCCCACCCCTGGCATGAGTGAGCCAGAGATCCTAATCAGCTGCTCTTTTAACCCCGTTCTGTCTGGGTGGGGAAGAGATGCTGTCAGGTGACCTACATGCAGAGGTGGGACCAACCCAAAGCTGAACACCAGGAGCTGTGCAAACAAAGAAGAAAAAGGGAAATTTCTCCCAGCAGCCTCAGGAGCAGTGGATTAAATCTCCACAATCAACTTGATGTACCCTACATCTGTGGAATACATGAATAGACAACTAATCATCCCAAAATTGAGGTGGTGGACTTTGGGAGCAAATGTAGACTTGGGGTTTGCTTTATGCATCTAATTTGTTCCTGGCTTTATGTTTATCTTAGTTTAGTATTTATTATCATTGGTAGATTTGATTATTGATTTGGTTGCTCTCTTCCTCCTTTTGTTTTTTTTTTTTATATAGAGGTATATATATTTTTCCTTTTTCTCTATTTGTGAGTGTGTATGTGTATGCTTCTTTGTGTGATTTTGTCTGTATAGCTTTGATTTTACCATTTGTCCTAGGATTCTCTCTGCCTGTTTTTTTGGGTTTCTTTTTTAGTATAGACTTTAGTGCTTGTTATCATTGATGGATATCTTTTTTGGTTTGATAGCTCTCTTCTTTCTTTCTTTTTCTTTTATTTTTTATTACTTTTTAATTTTTTAAAATTTTAAATAATTTTTATTTTAATTATTTTACTTTATTTTATTTATTATTATTTTCTTTCTTTTTTTATAACTTTTTTTTTGAGCTGTGTGGTTGACAGGGTCTTGATACTCCAGCTGGGTGTCAGGCCTGTGCCTCTGAGGTGGGAGAGCTGAGTTAAGGACATTGGTCAACCAGTGACCTCTCGGCTCCACATAATATCAAATGGTGAAAGCTCTCCCAGAGATCTCCATTTGAACGCTAAAAGGCAGCTCTACTCAACAGCCAGCAAGTTGCAGTGCTGGACATCTTATGCCAAACAACTAATCAGACAGGAAAACAATTCCACCCATTAGAACAGAAACTGCGTAAATTCATAATAAGGTCACAGACACCACCAGATGTGGTCCTGCCCACCAGTAAGACAAGATCCAACCTCATCTACCAGAACATATGCACTAGTCCCCTCTACCAGGAAGCCTACACTACCCACTGAAATAACCTTAGCTACTGGGGGAAGACACTAAAAACTATAGAAACTACGAAAGTGCAGCCTGAAAAATGGAGACCACAAATACAGTAAGTGAAGCAAAATGAGAAGACAGAGAAACACACAGCAGATGAAGGATCAAGGTAAAATCCCACCACAGCAAACAAATGAAGAGTAAATAGGCAGTCTACCTGAAAAAGAATTCAGAATAATGATAGTAAAGATTTTCCAAAACATTGGAAATAGAATGGAGAAAATACAAGAAACGTTTAATGAAGACCTAGAAGAACTAAAGATGAAACAAACAATGGTGAACAACACAATAAATGAAATTAAAAATTCTCTAGAAGGAATCAATAGGAGAATAACTAAGGTAGAAGAACGGATAAGTGACCTGGAAGATAAAATAGTGGAAATAACTACTGCAGAGCAGAATAAAGAAAAAAGAAAGAAAAGAATTCAGGACAGTATTAGAGACATCTGGGACAACATTAAATGCACCAACATTCGAATTATAGAAGTCCCAGTAGAAGAGAAAAAGAAAGGAACTGAGAAATTATTTGAAGAGATTATAGTTGAAAACTTCCCTATATGGGAAAGGAAATAATCAAGTCCAGGAAGTGCAGAGAGTCCCATACAGAATAAGTCCAAGGAGAAACATGCCAAGACACATATTAATCAAACTATCAAAAAATAAATACAAAGAAAAAGTATTTAAAACAACAAGAGAAAAACAACAAAATTATACAAGGGATTCCCCATAAGTTTAACAGCTGATCTTTCAGCAGAAATCCTGCAAAGCAGAAGGGAGTGGCAGGACATAATTAAAGTGATGAAAGGGAAAAATCTACCACCAATATTACTCTATGCAGAAGGATCACATTCAGATTTGACAGAGAAATTAAAACTTTTACAGAGAAGCAAAAGCTATGAGAATTTAGCAATAACAAGACCAGCTTTACAACAAATACTAAAGGAACTTTTCTAGGCAGGAAACATAAGAAAAGGAAAAGACCTACAATTACAAACCCAAAAATATTAGAAAAATGGTAATATGAACATACATATCGAAAATTACCTTAAATGTAAATGGATCAAATGCTTGAACAAAAAGACATAGACTGGCTGAATGGATACAAACACAAGACCCACTTGTTTTTGTCTTGTATATATGCTGTCTACAAGAGATCCACTTCAGACCTAGGGACACATACAGACTGATATTGAGAGGATAGGAAAAGATATTACATGCAAATGGAAATCAAAAGAAAGCTGGTGTAGCATTTCTCATATCAGACAAAATAGACTTTAAAATAAAGCCTATTAGAAGAGACAAAGGAGGACACTACATAATGATCAAGGGATCGATCCAAGAAGAAGATATAACAATTGTAAATATTTATGCACCCAACATAGGAGCACCTCAATACATAAGGCAAATACTAACAGCCATAAAAGGGGAAATCGAGAGTAACACAATCATAGTAGGGGACTTTAAAACCCATTTCACCAATGGACAGATCATCCGAAATAAAAATAAATAAGGAAACACAAGCTTTAAATGAAACATTAAACAAGATGGACTTAATTGATATTTATAGGACATTCCATACAAAAACAAGAGAATACACTCTCTTCTCAAGTGCTCATGGAACATTCTCCAGCATAGATCATATCTTGCATCACAAATCAAGTCTTAATAAATTTAAGAAAATTTAAATCATATCAAGTATCTTTTCTGAACACCAAGCTTGGTGACTAGATATCAATTAGAGGAAAATATCTGGAAAACATCCAAACACTTGGAGGCTAAACAATACACTACTAATAAGGAAGAAATCACTGAAGAAGTCAAAGAGGAAATCAAAAACTACCTAGAAACAAATAACAATGAAAACATGACAACCCAAAACCTATGGATGCAGCAAAAGAAGTTCTAGAGGGAAGTTTATAGCAATACAATCTTACCTCAAGAAACAAGAAACATCTCAAATAAGCAACCTAACCTTACACCTAAAGCAATTGGAGAAAGAAGGACAAAAAAAACAAACAAACAAAAAAAACAAACAAAAAAAACAACAAAGCGGAAGTATAGAAATCACAAAGATCAGATCAGAAATAAATGAAAAAGAAATGAAGGAAACAATAGCAAAGATCAATAAAACTAAAATCTGGTTCTTTGAGTAGATAACCAAAATTAATAAACCATTAGCCAGACTCATCAAGAAAAAAAGGGAGAAGACTCAAATCAATAGAATTAGAAAAGAAAAAGGAGAAGTAACAACTGACACTGCAGAAATACAAATGATCATGAGAGATTACTACAAGAAATTATATGCCAATAAAATGGACAACATGGAAGAAATGGACAAATTCTTACAAAAGCACAACTTTCTGAGACTGAACCAGAAAGAAAGAGAAAATAGAAACAGACCAATCACAAGCACTGAAATTGAGACTGTGATTAAAAATATTCCAACAAACAAAAGTCCAGGACCAGATGGCTTCATAGACGAATTCTATCAAACATTTAGAGAAGAACAAACACCTATCCTTCTCAAACTCTTCCAAAATATAGGTGAGGAAGGTTCACTGCTAAACTCATTCTATGAGGCTACCATCACCCTGATACCAAAATAAGACAAAGATGTCACAAAGAAAGAAAAGTACAGGCCAATATCATTGCTGAACATAGATGCAAAAATCCTCAACAATGTACAGGAAAACAGAATCCAACAGCACATTAAAAGGATCATACACCATGATCAAGTGGGGTTTATCCCAGGAATGCAAGGATTTTTCAATATACACAAATCAATCAATGTGATACATCATATTAACAAATGAAGGAGAAAAACTGTTTGATCATCTCAATAGATGGAGAAAAAGCATTTGACAAAATTCAACACTGATTTATGATAAAAACAAACAAACAAACAAATAAAAAGAACTCCAGAAAGTAGGCATAGATGGAACTTAGCACAATTAAGGGTATATATGACAAATCCACAGCCAATATCGTTCTCAATGCTGGAAAACTGAAACCATTTCCTCTAAGATCAGCAAAAAGCAAGGTTTTTCACTCTCACCACTATTATTCAACATAGTTTTGGAAGTTTTAGCCACAGTAATTAGGGAAGAAAAAGAAACAAAAGAACCCAAATCTGAAAAGAAGAAGTAAAGATGTCACTGTTTGCAGATGACATGATACTATACCTAGAGAATCCTAAATATGCTACCAGAAAACTACTAGAGCTAATCAATGAATCTGGTAAAGTTGCAAGATATAAAATTAATGCACAGAACTCTCTTGCATTTCTATAAAAAATCTGAAAGAGATATTAAGGAAACACTCCCATTTACCACTGCAACACAAAGAATAAAATACCTAGGAATAAACCTACCTAAGGAGACAAAAGACCTGTATGCAGAAAATTATAAAACACTGATGAAAGAAATTAAAGATGATACAGACAGATGGAGAGATATACCATGTTCTTGGATTGGAAGAATCAACATTGTGAGAATGACTATACTACCCCAAACAATCTACAGATTCAGTGCAATCCCTATCAAACCCTCAATGGCATTTTTCACAGAACTAGAACAAAAAATTTTACAATTTTTCTGGCAACACAAAAGACCCCGAATAGCCAAAGCAACCTTGAGAAAGAAAAATGGAGCTGGAGGAATCAGGCTCCTGGACTTCAGATTCTACTACAAAGCTACCGTAATCAAGACAGTATGGTACTGGCACCAAAACAGAAATACAGATCAATGGAACATGATAGAAAGCCCAGAGATAAACCCATGCACATATGGTCACCCTATTTTTGTTAAGGATGCAAGAATGTACAATGGAGAAAAGACAGCCTCTTCAATAAGTGGTGCTGGGAAAACTGGACAGTTACATTAAAAGAATGAAATTAGAACACTCCCTAACACCATACAACAAAAAGAAACCCAAAATGGATTAAGACCTAAATTCAAGGCCAGACACTATAAAACTCTTATGGGAAAATATAGGCAGAGCACTCTATGACATAAATTACAGCAACATTCTTTTTGTCCTACCTTCTAGAGAAATGGAAATAAAAACAAAAATATACAAAGGGACCTAATGAAACTTAAAAGCTTTCAGCAAAGGAAACCATAAACAAGATGAAAAGACAACCCTCAGAATGGGAATAAATATTTGCAAGTGAAGCAACTGACAAAGGATTAACCTCTAAAATTTACAAGCAGCTCATGCAACTTAATATCAAAAAAATAAAGAACCCAACCAAAAATGGACAGAGGACCTAAATATACATTTCTCCAAAGAACATATGCAGATTGCCAACAAAAACATGAAGAATGCTTAACATCACTAATCATTAGAGAAATGCAAATCAAAACTACAATGTGGTATCACCTCACACCAGTCAGATTGGCCATTATCAAACAATCTACAAACTATAAATGCTGGACAGGGTGTGGAGAAAAGGGAACTTTCTTTCACTATTGGTGGGAATGTAAATTGATACAGCCACTATGGAGAACAGTGTGGAGGTTCCTTTAAAAACTAAAAATAAAACTACCATATGACCCAGCAATCTCACTACTGGGCATATACCCTGAGAAAACCATAATTCAAAAAGAGTCATGTACCAAAATGTTCATTGCAGCTTTATTTACAATAGCCAGGACATGGAAGCAACCTAAGCGTCCATCAACAGATGAATGGATAAAGAAGATGTGGCACATATATACAGTGGAATATTATACAGCCATAAAAAGAAACAAAATTGAGTTACTTGTAGTGAGGTGGATGAACTCAGAGTCTGTCATACAGAGTGAAGTAGTCAGAAAGAGAAAAACAAATACCGTATGCTAACACATATATATGGAATCTAAAAAAAAAAAAAAAGGTTCTGAAAAACCTAGGGGCTGGACAGGAATAAAGTTGTAGACATAGAGAATGGACTTGAGGACACGAGGAGGGGTAAGGGTAAGCTGGGACGAAGTGAGAGAGTGGCATTGACTTATATATACTACCCAATGTAAAATAGATAGCTAGCGTTAAGCAGCCACATAGCAGAGGGGGATCAGCTCAATGCTTTGTGACCACCTAGAGGCATGGGATAGGGCGGGTGGGAGGTAGATGCAAGAGGGAGGAGATATGGGGATATATGTGTATGTATAGCTGATACACTTTTTTATAAAGCAGAAACTAACACACCATTGTAAAGTAATTATACTCCAATAAAGATGTGAAGAAAAGCAGACCTAAGCATTCATGTTTAAAATATAACCAAATTGACCTTTCAAAGACATAGGACATACTTTTTAATGGATAGTGTTAGGACAATGGTCTATCTACTTGGAAAAAAAGAGATATGAATTGTACCTTATATATAAATATATATAATTCTAGTTGCTCTAAAGAGCTAGAAATAAAATATCGTACTTAATATTGTATAAATGAAGGGAGCAAATGTTAAGCCTGTGTTGTCACTGGTTTGAACCCCTTAGAAAATACCAAAACACTTGGCAACACATTGCAAGGAAACTATCTTTCTAACTCATGGCCTTGCCCCTCTCGGCACCTCAAACCAGTTTCACATTTCAGAATCTGTCTCTTGCAATATTGCTCAGGGTTTTGCACCCTTGGATAAAAGGGTGTAGAGGATATTAAGAATTACAAACTCCAGGTACTGTAGCACTGTTAGAGCTCTCTTTTTCTCTGTCTCTAATGCTGCTTAACCCTTTGTGTCAGCATCATTTTCTCCTGAGGTGGGTGCCCTTCTTTTCATTCCAGCAAATAAGCAGTTCTGGATTTTATTCATATTTTGTAGTGATCCTAGATGATAAAATATTATTTTTCAACGTCTTGAGTATATAAAATGCCTGGAAAGAATGCATATTTCCCTAGTTCAGATCCATTGTTTTACCTTAATTTATCATTGAGATCTGGTACAGGGTAGCTAGATCTACATATCTATATCTATATCTATATGTCTATCTGTCTATATCTGTCTATATCTCTCTCTATATAGATATCTATATCTATATTGATATATCTATATCTATGTATATCTCTATGTATCTATATCTACATCTATATTTATATCATATATATAAATTAACTGTAGCCCAAATAATCCTGCATAAATAAAAACATAAAATCTCAGTAAACCAGAACTGTTCATTTAGCCTTCAGGTTTGAGGGCTGCCCATCTTGTCTGGTTTGGTCAGCCTGCTGCATGCATCTCTCACCTTCCTTCCAGCCTCGGCAGGCTCTTTCCATGGTCTTGGCAGAAGCACAAGATGGCAGGAGGAAAGATGCAAGGCTTCTCTGGGCTTGGGATTAGATTTAGCACTCTCTCCCTCAAGTCTCACTTTATTGATATAAGTGATATAAGTCCAAAGTCAAGGTACAGCGAGGTAAAAAAAACACACTTCTTCAAGATCCCTCTCGCAGACAGACATACACAGATCACATGGCAAACAGTAAGAATCAGGGAGGAGTGAAAAACTGGAGCCAGTAATGCCATCTACCACAGAAAACAATAACAGTCTTCACTGAGATTCAAGCTCACCCCTGTGGGCTTGGGAGTAGAGTCTGTTATCAGAAGACAGAAGGAAGGGGAGCTTATAGAGATAATACTCAGAGGACCACATTCCAGATCATATGTTTAAACATAAAAAAAGATAGTTACTTTTAAAGACAGGTTTAAGAATATTCATATGAAATATTTAAACAAGAGATGCACTTCATTGCTAACATGTACAGAGGTCCACAGCTGCCTTATTCTCAAGTTTCATCTTCTTCCTCCTAGAGCTTAGAGTGTACTCTGTGGTATCAGAAATGAGTAAACATCAACCACACAACTTGCTGCAGGCAGAAAGAATATTGAATGTATTACCGAGAAAGTGCCCAAGGGTTCATATATCTATTCAGCTAACTCAAACTGGAAGTCATTTTTCTCACTGAGAGGAGAGTAGTATAAACTCTTCTGCTACAGGGCTTGCAGAGAATACAGATGAACAAGAGAATAGGTGGAAAGCTGTACTATCCCCAAAATGGAAAAAAAGTGACATTCCTCAGTCATTATACTTTCAGCTTTTTTCACTGGGTAGAAGTTCAATCTAACAATACAGTAGAATGAATTTTAATTAACTGTGACCTCATTATTTCTATGTGCGAAAATATGTACTCAATAAATATTTTCTCAGCAAAATGCAGAAAGCAATGTAGAGAGAATATTATTAAAATAGTAATAGTAAAGGCTTAACACAGGGAAATGAACCCAAAACAGAAATGTAAAGGGACAGAATAGCGTGGGAAGAACATACAAGTGTCAATAAAAGGAAAAATACAGAGAAATATGTACTACAGCTCATCAGCATAAAGGAGCCAGAGTTAACCTAGGCTTCTATTGTATAATATTGCCTTTCAAATATATATATTACATATATATATTATATATATATATATTTATATTATATATTAGAATATATACATATATATTCTTAAGGAATATCATCTTAAAATGTTTATAGTTCTCATTAGTTTTAAATACACAATTATTTTGTTATATTTTGTGATATCCTATAGGAAACCCTCCATTTGTTATCAATAGATTATTAGATTATAGGTTATTAATAAATGTGTTGTTATTAATAGCCCAGTTGGAAACATAATGCTAGTTAACAGTATAGACTGCACAGCCAGGCAGCCTGGTTTTATGTTACCATTCTACCACTTACCTCTGAGTAGAAGCAGATAAGTTATGTAACTTCTCTGTGATTTAGTGTCTCCTTTGTAAAATGTGTAGATAATGAGGGTATCTTCCCATAGTATTTCTATGAGTGCAAAACACTTAAGTAGGAGTTTGGAAAGTATGTGATGAATTATAAGAATTAAATAAATTATAGAAAAAATAATATCATTATTATTAATAATATGAAGATTTTTATATTGAGAGCAAAACAAGAAAGTCCACCCACCTCTTGCAGGAAAATATGTCTTACATAGCTTATTCTCAAAGAGCTTTGCAATAAATTGTAAAAGGCTCTTAGTGATAACTTCCCACCATGTGTCTATGAACCTACATATACATGAAGCAAATAGTCAAACTGATGTAATCAGGACTCTTCCTCTCTTTCTACGATCTCATACTATTTTACTTATGCAAATAGCTCAATGTTTTTTAATGATTCAAAATTAAAAATGGCAAAAATGACCTAAATTCTTTACATAATGCTTTTTTATTTAAAACAAAAATACAACAGCCTCTTACAGAATGTTTGATGCTTTGTCCCTCTTGCCTGAGTTTTATATAAGATCTAGACTACTCAGCACACTGTGTGTATATCCACGATTTCCATATATAATTATCCTACAAGGCTCTGCTTGATCTGGCCCCACCTACTTTCACAATGTATTTGGAGCTCTGGTCCCCTCATTTGATAAACTCTACCCACCTTGGTATTTCTGTTGCACTCTAACATTTTGGGTTCATTTTTTGCATAGATTTTTGCCCTGCTCCCACTACATGGAATGTTTCTTCTGCTGATACTTGCATGGTTGTCGCCTTCCTGAACTTAGTGTTCAAATTAAATGTATCTTTCTCAGAGGGGATACACCTCTATTAATCAGTATGTTAGTATGTGTTAGTTGGTATTAGTCAGTTTGTGTGGATGCAGGTAACATTCACTTCAAATCAGATTGCCTTAAATAATTTTAAAAATGTATTTTATATAAAAACCAATCTGCAGATACAAATAAGTTTCAAAATTGATTGATTGAGTAGTTTAATGATATCAGGGGAAATCTACATTCAATCTTTCTCTCCACTGCACCATCAATCAACTAGCTTCTTCCTGACTTGTTTCATTTCTGACTATAGAATGGCTTCAAGTAAAATGTTTTCCTGTTCACATCACTATGTATGAGACAAAGAACTTTTCATCCTTTTACTCACCCATGAAATAAAGTCCTTTCTTTCTATCTAATTGGACAAACTTAGGTCATGTTACCAGCCACCTGCACAGTCAACAGAGGAGTGTGTGTTGATTGACTATCGCTCTGAATGGAATCATCTTCCCTCTGACAAGTTTTTGCATGGTGTCAGGAGGTTGGACACATAATGACTGTGGTTATGTTGAGATGGAGTGAGAGAAGAGTGAATGTTGGATGGGCAACCAAAAAATATCATCCAATTTATGTTAAACACTCCTAACCATTCACTTTCTATCAGATTCCTATATTTTAGTTTCTTCATACCAATTAGTAATATTTTTATTCACTGACTTATTTTATTTATCCTTTATACCCCTACTAATTGTAAGCCTCTTGACAAAAAGGAAAAATATATATATAGTATATTCCCTACTATACTCCTAGATATTGCTAGAATAATTTTGGCTCAATTACACCATCAGTGAATAATGGTGAAATTAATATATCTATTATTCAATCAGCAAATGAGCAAAGGAATTCTTGGGAAAAAATAATGGTACAAATGAGAAGGTTGTTATCTTAAATTCTGATTCTGTCTGTGTTAATGTGCATTTATACATGTTTATGTGTCTGCATAAATTAAAGATCCATAATTGTTTCCTTTTCAACATTCCTTTTGTGGCCGTTATGTAAACTTGGCCTGTGTCAGTAACTAATCATGACCTACAAACATTAGTGTTGACTCAAAAATGATTCAATTCTTACAGGAAGTAATTTACACATCAAGAGAACTGATTACATTAGGAGATCATTTCCAGGATGAATGTGAAACTGTCCCTCATCACAGAGATGAATGAAGCCAATTTGCCCACATTGCACGGGGATACCCAGTACACTCTTGTCTTCAATCCATTGAATGAAGAGGAAAGAGTCACTGTGGCTCCAAAAATGTACTATATGTTCTAACCAAAGATATTAAGAATATTTTAGATTTCATCAGGGAAAAATAATAAAGCATAAATAGAAATAAATTATGGTATTATTTAGTTAATGGGGAAGTTCAATATGCTCTAGAGAAAATTTATTACAATAAATAGAGCATCTTATTCTTGCAGTGCATTGTAGTGAATATCAATCAAGGATTTTTCTTCAAAGAAAAACAGTCACTAATTCCTTATAAACTGTACCTACCAGTCTCATTAGACTAATACTTGACTCGGATGCTTCATTATCTTGGCAGGCGCTATGTTACTGGGCTTCTCTGCCCCACACTCCTTCTCTCTGAGACCCTCCTCCTTCGGCTTGCATGACATCCTTGACCTCCTGCTTCTCCTCACAGCATCTAACCTTGCCTCTTACATCTCCCTCATGACGTCTTCTTCTAACAATCACATCCTAACTGTTGAGGGTTCTCAGAACTTTCTCAACATAATTATCTCCAAGCATGACATTCAGAAATTATTTACTTATTTCTCCTAAAAGTACTCGTCTTTACATAGTTGACCTCTCGTTCAGTGGCACAGTCATCCAATCTGCTACTCAAGCTGGGATACTTGGGCTCACTGTTCACTCATCCTTCTTCCTTTCCTGTCACACCTATTTAATCCCAAATCCTGCCCTCTGTGTCTCCAGAGTATATTCAGTTCTGTGCTCTCCGTCACAATCCTACCTTGGATCTAATGAACACTGTCATTTATCTCTACTTTGAGGTGCCTCCACAGTTCTCTAGCCAATGTTACTGTTTCCCACACAGCCAACGGACTGAGACTCTCATCTCAAAATCATTCTTTATACTTCTTTCAAAAAATATCTCGAACAAGATAGAGTAAAAATTTGAAGTTAACTAATCATGTCAGACTTGTGCTAGGTTTTCCCAATAGTTGCATATTTTTAGGATATGAAATGTACCAACTCTGGATTGTAGAAGGTGTTCAAAAATAAATGTTCTGCCACATCTCTAGAGAGTAATGATCAATATGATAGAATTCACTTTACAGAAAAAAATAATACATCATGATTTCAATGATAAATTCTTCCTATGCAACTGATTCTTTTGTAATCCTCCTAAAGCAATATATTTTTATCATGCCACTCACCTACTCAAAATTTTTTTTTGCTTCTAATGTCATGTCTAAATGAGTTAATTATTCAAAACACTGCAATTTTGTCCCACCTTATCTTTTAAACCATATCCTCTTCAACTCCCCTATAAAACATCTGGTTTAATAAATGTCTTTTTTGGAACCCCCAAAATACCTTGCACACTCTTGACTTTGCAGTTCTGCTCTTTTAATCACTTTTGCATGTCATGTTGTCACCATTCAATTTCATCCTTCAAACCCTGTTGATATTTCCAGGCCTAAGTCAAGTCCCACCATTTTCCATGAAGTCATCCCAGAACTGTTTAGTGCCTTGAGCATATATCTCCACTGAACTCTGAGAATTATCACTTGATGTTTTAATTTGTTAACTAATTGCACACTGGTTCATGCAATCTTCCAAATTTTTGTACTATATTTCAATTTAAATATAATTTTTTGACTATGTCACTATACTTTGTTCCTGAGGGTAGACTGTATATCTTAATTACTTAAAACTTATTCATTGCCTTCCATGCTTTATAATGACCTTGAATTTTATTTTGAAGATAAAGATTTAACTCAGTTATCACATTACTGAATCCCTCATGTTCCCATGTTTTATTTATACTCCAGTAACACAAAAGACCAGTTTTGAAATATTTTTAGATTGTTTTCAAAAAGACACAATTAAATAGAGATTATGGGGAAAAAAATTGTGCAGCATCTTCATATATAACTTATTTATTTTGAAAAAGTAACTTTGTATAGTTGCATGCTAAAATTCCAATGATTTTGTACAATAATGCTCAATTTTCATTTTATTTAATCTTAGTAAATAATTTCAAAATATTAATGAAATCCTATTAAAGTTATCTACCACCACTCTTGAAATAGTGTAGCGTTCTTTTTGAGAGACTGAAACAAAATGCACCAATTTGCTGCATAAAACCTACTTTAAAACTTTTATTTTGGAGGCAAGCAAGATTAACTGACCTGTATGTGACAACAGGGTCAGTAAGTGAAATAGACAAAATGAAGCATCAGAAATCCATCTTCCAACTATGTCAAAATATTAGCTGAAGTGGCCTCCTCATAACTTAATGAAGCACTAAGGTAAGATGCTCAATAGAATGCAAAGCCTTAGATATATTTTTAATTTTCAGAGGTTAGAAATGCACAGAAACTTCTTTCTTCATTTGTAATAGTCTTCGATTGTTGGAAAATTGCAGGATGAAAATAGTAGGCAAACAGCAGTAAAGTATCCTTTTCCATTTTTATGGCTGTAACGAGTTGTAATGGAGGTTTGCTCAGCTTATTAAATATATCTGTACTTTCCTGTAAACTTTCATCTGGAATACAATAGAATCCTCACATTTGAGCTATATATCTTTTGAAATTAGCAGGATACAAAGCAGTATACTTGATATTCAGACTATCCTGACAGTAAATTCTGTATAGACTGTTGTCTAAGTAAATATAGGAACCTGGCAGAACAGGAGATATTTAATGAAACTTTTGTTTTCTTTTACATCTTTATTGAAGTATAATTGTCTCACAATGGTATCCTAGTTTCTGCTTTACAACAAAGTGAATCAGTTATATATATATATACATATGTTCCCATATCTCTTCCCTCTTGCATCTCCCTCCACACAACCCTCCCTATCCCACCCCTCTAAGTGGTCACAAAGCAGTGAGCTGATCTCCCTGTGTTATGTGGCTGCTTCCCACTAGCTATATATTTTACGTTTGGTAGTATATATACATCCATGCCACTCTCTCACTTTGTCACAGCTTACCCTTCCCCCTCCCCATATCATCAAGTCCATTCTCTAGTAGGTCTGTGTCTTTATTCCTGCCTTACCCCTAGGTTCGTCATGACATTTTTTATTTTTAATTCCATATATATGTGTTAGCATACGGTATTTGTCTTGCTCTTTTTGACTTACTTCACTCTGCATGACAGACAGGTCCATCCACCTCATTACAAATAGCTCAATTTCGTTTCTTTTTATGGCTGAGTAATATTCCACTGTATATATGTGCCACATCTTTATCCATTCATCCGATGATGGACACTTAGGTTGTTTCCATCTCCTGGGTATTGTAAGAGCTGCAATGAGCATTTTGGTACATGACACTTTTTTAATTATGGTTTTCTCAGGGTATATGCCCAGTAGTGGGAATGCTGGGTCATATGGTAGTTCTATTTGTAGTTTTTTAAGGAACCTCCATACTGTTCTCCATAGTGGCTGTACCAATTCACATTCCCACCAGCAGTGCAAGAGTGTTCCCTTTTCTCCATACCCTCTCGAACATTTATTATTTCTAGATTTTTTGATGATGGCCATTCTGACTGGTGTGAGATGATATCTCATTGTAAATTTGATTTGCATTTCCCTAATGATTAATGATGTTGAGCATTCTTTCATGAGATTGTTGGCAATCTGTATATCTTCTTTGGAGAAATGTCTATTTAGGTCTTCTGCCCATTTTTAGATTGGGTTTTTTCTTTGTTTTTATTCAGCTGCATGTGCTGCTTGTAAATTTTGAGGATTAATCCTTTGTCAGTTGCTTCATTTGCAAATATTTTCTCCCATTCTGAGGGTTGTCTTTTGGTCTTATTTATGGTTTCCTTTGCTGTGCAAAACCTTTGAGGTTTTATTAGGTCCCATTTGTTTATTTTTCTTTTTATTTCCATTTCTCGAGGAGGTGGGTCAAAAAGGATCTTGCTGTGATTTATGTCATAGAGTGCTCTGCCTATGGTTTCCTCTAAGAATTTGATAGTTTCTGGACTAACATTTAGGTCTTTCATCCATTTTGAGCTTATTTTTGTGTATGGTGTTAAGGAGTGATCTAATCTCATACTTTTACATGTACCTGTCCAGTTTTCCCAGCACCATTTATTGAAGGGGCTGTCCTTTCTTCACTGTACATTCCTGCCTCCTTTATCAAAGATAAGGTGATCATGTGTGTATGGGTTTATCTCTGTGTTTTGTATCCTGTTCCATTGATCTATCTTTCTGTTTTTGTGCCAGTACCATACTGTCTTGATTACTATAGCTTTGTAGTATAGTCTGAAGTCAGGGAGCCTGATTCCTCCAGCTCCGTTTTTCTTTCTCAAGATTGCTTTGGCTATTCGGGGTCTTTTGTGTTTCCATACAAATTGTGAAATTTTTTGTTCTAGTTCTGTGAAAAATGACAGTGGTACTTTGATAGGGATTGCATTGAATCTGTAGATTGCTTTGGGTAGTAGAGTCATTTTCATAATGCTGATTCTTCCAATCCAAGAACATGATGTATCTCTCCATCTATTTGTATCATCTTTAATTTCTTTCATCAGTGTCTTATAATTTTCTGCATACAGGCCTTTTGTCTCCTTAGGTAGGTTCATTCCTACATATTTTATTCTTTTTTTGCAATGGTAAATGAGAGTGTTTTCTTGATTTCACTTTCAGATTTTTCATCATTAGCGTATAAGAATGCCAGATATTTCTGTGCTTTAATTTTGTATCCTGCTACTTTACCAAATTCATTGATTAGCACTAGCAGTTTTCTAGTAGCATCTTTAGGATTCTCTATGTATAGTATCATGTAATCTACAAACAGTGACAGCTTTGCTTCTTCTTTTCTGATTTGGATTCCTTTTATTTCCTTTTCTTCTCTGATTGTTGTGGCTAAAACTTCCAAATCTATGTTGAATAAGAGTGGTGAGAGTGGGTAACCTTGTCTTGTTCCCGATCTTAGTGGAAATGGTTTCAGATTTTCTCCATTGAGGACAATGTTGGCTGTGGGTTTGTCATATATGGCCTTTATTATGTTGATGAAAGTTCCCTCTATGCCTACTTTCTGGAGGATTTTTATCATAAATGGTGTTGAATTTTGTTAAAAGCTTTCTCTACATCTATTGAGAAGATCATATGGTTTTTCTCCTTCAATTTGTTAATATGATGTATCACAGTGATTGATTTGTGTATATTGAAGAATCCTTGTATTCCTGGAATAAAGCTCACTTGGTCATGGTGTATGATCCTTTTAATGTGCTGTTGGTTTCTGTTTGCTAGTATTTTGTTGAGAATTTTTGCATCTATGTTCATCAGTGATATTGGCCTGTAGTTTTCTTTCTTTGTGACATCCTTGTCTGGTTTTGGTATCAGGGTGATTGTGGCCTCGGAGAATGAGTTTGGGAGTGTTCCTCCTTCTGCTATATTTTGGAAGAGTTTGAGAAGGATAGGTGGTAGCTCTTCTCTAAATGTTTTATAGAATTTGCCAGTGAAGCCATCTGGTCCTGGACTTTTGTTTGTTGGAAGATTTTTAATCACAGTTTCAATTTCAGTGCTTGTGATTGGTTGGTTCATATTTTCTATTTCTTCTGGATTCAGTCTTGGCAGGTTGTGCATTTCTAAGAATTTGTCCATTTCTTCCAGGTTGTCCATTTTTTGGCATACAGTTGCATGTAGTAATCTCTGATGATCTTTTGTATTTCTGCAGGGTTAGTTTTTATTTCACCTTTCACTATTGATTTGAGTCTTCTCCCTTTTATTCTTGATGAGTATGGCTACTGGTTTACCAATTTTGTTTATCTTCTTCAAGAACCAGATTTTAGTTGTATTGATCTTTGCTATCATTTCCTTCATTTCTTTTTCATTTATTTGTAATCTGATCTTTATGATTTCTTTCCTTCTGCTAATTTTGAGGGTTTTTTGTTCTTCTTTCTCTAATTGCTTTAGGTGAAAGGTTAGGTTGTTTATTCGAGACGTTTCCTGTTTCTAAAGGTAGGATTGTATTGCTATAAACTTCCCTCTTAGAACTGCTTTTGCTGCCCCCCATAGATTTTGGGTCATCGTGTCTCCATTGTCATTTGTTTCTAGGTATTTTTTGATTTCCATTTTGATTTCTTCAGTGATCATTTCGTTATTAAGTAGTGTATTGTTTAGCCTCCATGTGTTAGTATTTTTTACAGATCTTTTCCTGTAATTGATATCTAGTCTCATAG
The DNA here is from genome assembly GCF_003676395.1 of Aethalodelphis obliquidens. Classification (NCBI taxonomy): domain Eukaryota; kingdom Metazoa; phylum Chordata; class Mammalia; order Artiodactyla; family Delphinidae; genus Aethalodelphis; species Aethalodelphis obliquidens. Next base: position 85,811,248 of record NW_020837947.1, read on the forward strand.
CATTGTGGTCAGAAAAGATAAATGATAAAATTTCAATTTTCTTAAATTTACCAATGCTTGATTTGTGACCCAAGATATGATCTATCCTGGAGAATGTTCCATGAGCACTTGAGAAAAATGTGTATTTTGTTGTTTTTGGATGGAATGTCCTATAAATATCAATGAAGTTCATCTTGTTTGATGTACCATTTAAAGCTTGTATTTCCTTATTTATTTTCATTTCAGATGATCTTTCATTTGGGGAAAGTGGGGTGTTAAAGTCCCCTACTATATATGTGTTACTGTTGATTTCCCCTTTTTTGGCTGTTAGTATTTGCCTTATGTATTGAGGTGCTCCTATGTTGGGTGCATAAATATTTACAATTGTTATATCTTCTACTTGGATCAATCCCTTGATCATTATGTAGTGTCCTTCTTTGTCTCTTCTAATAGTCTTTATTTTTAAATCTATTTTGTCTGATATGAGAATTGCTACGCCAGCTTTCTTTTGGTTTCCATTTGCATGGAATATATTTTTCCAACCCCTCACTTTCAGTCTGTATGTGTCTCTAGGTCTGAAGTGGGTCTCTTGTAGAGAGCATATATATGGGTCTTGTTTTTGTATCCATTCAGCCAGTCTGTGTCTTTTGGTGGGAACATTTAATCCATTTACATTTAAGGTAATTATCAATATGTATCTTCCTATTCCTATTTTCTTAATTGTTTTGGGTTTCTTATTGTAGGTGTTTTCCTTCTCTTGTGTTTCTTGCCTAGAGAAGATACTTTAGTATTTGTTGTGAAGCTGGTTTGGTGGTGCTGAACTCTCGCAACTTTTGCTTCTCTGTAAAGGTTTTAATTTCTCCATTCAATCTGAATGAGATCCTTGCTGGGTAGAGTAATCTTCATTGTAGGTTTTTCTCCTTCATCACTTTAAATATGTCCTGCCAGTCCCTTCTGGCTTGCAGAGTTTCTGCTGTAAGATCAGCTGTTAACCTTATGGGGATTCCCTTGTGTGTTATTTGTTGTTTTTCCCTTGCTGCTTTTAATGTTTTCTTTGTATTTAATTTTTTAGAGTTTGATTAATATGTGTCTTGGCATATTTCTCCTTGGATTTATCCTGTATGGGACTCTCTGTGCTTCCTGGACTTGATTAACTATTTCCTTTCCCATATTAGGGAAGTTTTCAACTATAATCTCTTCAAATATTTTCTCAGTCCCTTTCTTTTTCTCTTCTTCTTCTGGGACCCCTATAATTCGAATGTTGGTGCATTTAATTTTGTCCCAGAGGTCTCTGAGACTGTCCTCGGTTCTTTTCATTATTTTTTCTTTATTCTGCTCTGCAGCAGTTATTGTCACTATTTTTATCTTCCAGGTCACTTATCTGTTCTTCTGCCTCAGTTATTCTGCTGTTGATCCTTTCTAGAGTATTTTTAATTTCATTTATTGTGTTGTTCATCATTGTTTGTTTCATCTTTAGTTCTTCTAAATCTTTGTTAAATGTTTCTTGCATTTTCTCTATTCTATTTCCAAGATTTTGGATCATTTTTACTATCATTATTCTGAATTATTTTTCATGTAGACTGCCTATTTCCTCTTCATCTGTTAGGTCTGGTGGGTTTTTATTTTGCTCCTTCATCTGCTGTTTGTTTTTCTGTCTTCTCATTTTGCTTATCTTACTATGTTTGGGGTCTCCTTTTTGCAGGCTGCAGGTTCATAGTTCCCATTGTTTTTGGTGTTTGTTCCCAGTGACTAAAGTTGGTTCAGTGGGTTGTGTAGGCTTTCTGGTGGAGGGGACTAGCGTCTGTGTTCTGGTGGATGAGGCTATATCTTGTCTTTCTTCTGGGCAGGTCCATGGCTGGTGGTGTGTTTTGGGGTGTCTGTGTACTTATTATGATTTTAGGCAGCCTCTCTGCTAATGGGTGGGTTTGTGTTCCTGTCTTGCTAGTTGTTTGGCATAGGGTGCCCAGCACTGTAGCTTGCTTGTCATTGATTGAAGCTGGGTGTCGGTGGTGAGATGAAGATCTCTGAGAGATTTTTGCCATTTGATATTATGTGGAGCTGGAAGGTCTCTTGTGGACCAATGTCCTGAAGTTGGCTCTCCCACCTCAGAGGCACAGCACTGATTCATGGCTGCAGCCACAAGAGCCTTTCATCCACACGGCTCAGAATAAAAGGGAGAAAAAGTGGAAAGAAAGAAAGAAAGAGGATAAAAGAAAAGAAAATAAAATTATTAAAATAAAAAAACTAATTATTACAAAACAAATTTTTTTAAATAAATAAAAAAAAATGTATGGATAGAACCCTAGGACAAATGGTGAAAGCAAAGCTATACAGACAAAATCTCACACAGAAGCATACACATACACACTCACGAAAAGAGGAAAAGGGGAAAAAATAATAAATCTTGCTCTCAAACTCCACCTCCTCAATTTGGGATGATTCGTTGTCTATTCATGTATTCCACAGATGCAGGTACATCAAGTTGATTGTGGAGATTTAATCCAGTGCTCCTGAGGCCGCTGGGAGAGATTTCCCTTTCTCTTCTTTGTTAGCACAGCTCATGGGGTTCAGCTTTGTATTTGACCCGCCTCTGCCTGTAGGTCGTCGGAGGGTATCTGTTCTTCGCTCAGACAGGACGGGGTTAAAGGAGCAGCTGCTTCGGGCACTCTGGCTCACTCATGCCGTGGGGAGGGAGGGGTGCAGAGGCGGGGTGAGCCTGCAGTGGCAGAGGCCAACATGACAATGCAGCAGCCTGAGGCGTGCCGTGTGTTCTCCCGGGGAAGTTGTCCCTGGATCCCGGGACCCTGGCAGTGGCGGGCTGCACAGGCTCCCCGGATGGGAGGTGTGGATAGTGACCTGTGCTTGCACATAGGTTTCTTGGTGGCGGCAGCAGCAGCCTTAGTGTCTTATGCCCGTCTCTGGGGTCTGCGCTGTTAGCCGTGGCTCGCGCCCATCTCTGTAGCTCCTTTAAGCAGCACTCTTAATCGCCCCTCCTCGTGCACCAGGAAACAAAGAGGCAATAAAATGTCTCTTGCCTCTTTGGAAGCTCCAGAGTTTTTCCCAGACTCCCTCCCAGCCAGTCGTGGTGCACTAACCCCTTCAGGCTGTGTTCACGCCGCCAACCCCAGTCCTCTCCCTGAGCTCCTACCGAAGCCTGAGACTCAGCTCCCAACCCCACCCGCTCCTGCGGGTGAGCAGACAAGCCTCTCGGGCAGGTGAGTGCTGGTCGGCACCGATCCTCTCTGCGGGAATCTCTTCGGTATGCCATCCGCACCCCTGTTGCTGTGCTCTCCTCCACGGCCCGGAATCTTCCGCCTCCGCCACCCTTAGTCTCTGCCCGCGAAGGGGCTTCTAGTGTGTGGAAACCTTTCCTCCTTCACAGCTCCCTCCCACTGGTGCAGGTCCCATCCCTGTTCTTTTGTCTCTGTTTATTCTTTTTTCTTTTGCCCTACCCAGGTACATGGGGAGTTTCTTGCCTTGTGAGATGTCTGAAGTCTTTTGCCAGCATTCAGTAGGTGTTCTGTAGGAGTTGTTCCACGTGTAGATGTATTTCTGATGTATCTGTGCGGAGGAATGTTATCTCCGCGTCTTACTCTTCCGCCATCTTCCCAATCCTCCTTAATGAAACTTTTTGACACACAATTCTTTTTTATTAAGTGAATACAAAGAGACCCAGACATACACTATTATAGTGTAATTAATAAATTTTTCAATTCTTAAAATGATTTTTCTAGATTATTTTCAGGACAATCAGACATTTTCCTTTTAAAAGTATGTATAAACATTATAAATCAAACAGCACCATATTTCTTAGATTTGTGGGTCACTAATATTTTTTCACCTTTTTTTGACCATTCATAGAGACTTAAAATCAGGAAAAATTTTGAAACAACTATTTTAAGAAAAATACTTAAATACATTTCCAGGGTCATTCAGGCATTCTGATGGAGCCATAAGAAAAGAACATCAAAACTGATGAAGGCAAGGAAAAAAACTTCCTCCTACCTCCTGGGTTCTGTGGCTGAACTAACATGGTAGATGGACTACTGGTAACAATATGATGGATTAATAGGAGAACACTGTACACATTTTATTTAATAAATCTTCCATATACATAGGAGTCACCACAGGAAAATAAAGACTGAAAAGAGAGTAAGTCAAGTGCCTATGTGCCAGGTTGAACAAAGAGACAATAGTGGAAAAGTAACTAAAAGATGCAGAACAATCTCAGGAAGATGGGAGTCACTCTCACAAAGTTCATTTGTACAGGTTTCTCTTGCTCTGCACCGCCCCCCCCTTCTCTGGTGATAAAAAATATTCCTTTTCTCCTGGTATAGAGATGGCATCTTTCACATGGGAGTCTCATCCTGCATTCAGGGAGACCAGGGGAGGTCACAGTGCCATTTTTACACCTATTGTTTTTCAAGTGCCTTTAGCTCAAGATAATCAATACACCAAAGTAGCATATTTGGGGTTGGTCAGTCCTGAATGCCTTCACTGAACAGAGACTAAACCCAAAGATAAGATTTCTTTACAAAGAAAGTTGAAAATTAGTCATCTAAGCCTGCTGTCTCTCAAATAAGTTGATGGTAGAATTTTTTAATTATTTCCATATTTGGGAAGAAATAGTCTTTTGAACTGAAAAAATATCATCTTCACAAAAAGTTACATATTTTCAGGAGGCATTGGCAGTTTGGATGTTCACAATTTTTTGTCTAAAATTGCTAAATAATTTTAGCATTGTCTAAAATTGCTAAATAATTTTGTAAACAGTTTCACTATGTGAAGCTGCTTATTTGTTTTGTTCCTTCTTTCCCAATTTTTTTTAAGAGCACAATCCATAATCAGGTCATAGGTAGACCTATAAAGAAGACATTTCTCTAGAAAAGTTACTTGTATATTTTTTTGTAAAGAAAATACAGCTGAACATCAATTTTATCCTTCACAAAGACTGAGAATGCATCTGGCTTTAACATAAAATCAGTACATACTAGTGATCTCAGAGATAAACAACAAAATAGGGTTGATACAGAAAGAGGTAAGCAAAGAATTAACTAACACACATTTGTAGCAGTGAAACAGTGATACTTCACACAGAGTATCTGCTCTCATGTTCCTGGACTTTTATTCATTTGCTACATTAATTTTTTTCAATTAAAAGAGATTCATATATTTGAAACTTTCATTAACCCACTATAAAACTTCTCAGATTTAAAGTGGACTGTTGTCTAAAGAAAAGAATTGTATCTAATCTGTGAGAATCTGTAGGAAATTTTTTAAAGTTACTTTCTTTTTTCAATTGTAATTTTCAAATTGCTTCTCTCACATGGTTCCTTGAGTACCTTTTATAAAGAAAACAATTCCAACTACAGATCTACTACTAAAAAGAAAAAGGAAAAAAAAAAAAAAAGACTCTCAGACTCAAAACCGAAAGTGACAAGGACATAGAGAGGAAAAATATAGTGTTGCTTTTGAAAGTCAAAATTTCATCAAAGATAAAAATGTATGATTCATGAGCACATAATTAAATGATTTGTAAAAGAGGGATCCCAATTCTCAGGAGATAAAATAAGCTCACATTTAGGATCTAAACAAGAGGTGAGTGATCTTTTCTCTGAAAGGGAAGATAGGAAATATTCTCGGCTATATGGACCCTATTGTCTCAGTTCCATTATCAAATTTTGTGGTTGTGACAGGGAAGACACCACAGGACAGATGTTAACAATGGCAGCCTGCAGGTCATAGCTTGACAATTCTGGATTTAGACAAACAGAAATCAGAACTCAGTCTAAACATGGGGAATAACTCACTCTCTTGTCAGAGAGATCCATGGACAGGATACTTAAAGCCCTGAGCAGAGGCCCTGTTTCAGAGTAGAGAGTCTTAAAACAGACCAGCAAGAAAATATTAGGAGGCCCTGGAAGTGACCTTCAGACTCAACACTTATAATCTCCCCCACAAACCAGCAGAAAAATCCATTGACTAAGTCAACCTAGATGTATAACGTTCTCCACAAGAACAGAGAACACTACCTTGCCACGTTTGTTGTAGTGTCTAAACAGACCAAGTTAGGGATGGTTATTTATAGGATTAAAAGACTCAGTTCAAGTGCTTTAAATTGGGTCTTCTGAGGTGGGGAAATTTTTAAAATTGAACTTTTTTTTTTTTTTTTTTTACACAATAGTATAGGATCAGTAGAAAAGTGGGGTAAGAATTTTGAGATAAGTTTTGATACAGCTCTTGTCATGATAAGTGAGCTGTTTCTCCAGGTGTGAAAAATTTGTGACAGCTGTTTGCTCAGATGAGAAAACTGTTTACTCTGACACTTTTGTTGCAACAATTTTCTGAAGCAAACTGTGAAGTTATTTATTGGTTTTCAGTCTCAAATATTTGTTCCAAGAAATCCTCACCCAGGAAGTTAAGTTATCTTGATACCAGGGCTTCTATTTCTGAGGTAGGAAGAGGTAGGAGCACTTTCCAGAATAGAAAGGCACTAACCACGTGATGTAGATTTTCACCCTACAATAGTTTTATTTCCTGCTTACATTTCTTTCTCCCAACTAGTCAGTGGCCTCTGTGGGACAAGAAATGTGAATATTTTCAGATCCCTAAAACTTATGGCTGTTTATTTTAAGATACTTTTATTTGATAGAAAAAAAAAGGATAAGTAAGAGGTAAATATAATGAATTCTGTGATATGCGACACACATCTCTGTTCTGGAATGGAGATGTTATTCTACCACTTATTGAGTGTGGCTAACTGACAACTCATGGCTACAAGCCTTAGCTGAAGGAAACTACTTTTCTCAATGTCGTTTTCTTTCTGTGGGAAGCTTACTGCCAATGATCCACCACACAGAAGTATAAAGGCCCTCCTCCCAACTCAATACAACTCTCACGTGCCATCTTCATTCCAGAAATCCCTATGAGGTCAGTGGAAACCTTTATTGGGAATGCACTCGTTCAACTTTTCCATGCATCCAACCTTCCTTCCTTCTATTCTCTTCCAAGGATGTCAATTCCAAGAGCACTGCCCCGTAAATGTCCTTCACAGGTAATACCCCATATCCTTCTTCCTGTGGAATCCTACTTGAATGTATGGGGGACAGGAATGGTCAAAAAGCAATTTTAAGAAGGAATTTTGGAGTCAAAACACTTGCTGCTCTGACAATGAGACACTTGTCACTGGAGGTAGTTGAAGCATAAATAGTACGTGACAAAATGTGGCTATGTAACTTATAAAACCTTCAGTGGTGGTAAATCAATATAGTATATTGTGGAGGGAACACTGACACAAAGTGTGAAATCTTAGATGAGAAGTATAATAGAAGAGAAATCATGGCTGCAAAGACAGTGGAATTGGGTGGCCATTATTATGTTTGCAATGTATTGTTAATACAATCTGTAAAAATAATAAAAAAGCTGAAAATAATTACTGATTAAAAAAGAGTCCAATTAACTTCAAATTCAGGACTTTTTCTTTTCAAACTCATTTCATAGCTGAAGTTGCAGGACAACAAACAACAAACTAGCTAGAAGGAGATATGATTTCTCTTAGGAAAGAGAAGATGTGAGTACTTTCTCACCTGGGGTAGAAGCAAGTGGACATCAGTAAGAAGAGTTTCAATAGAATAGTTGAAAAATCGGTAAAGGCTGAATGTGGCTTTTAAATATTTATACATGGACAGTATAATTCTGTGACCTGGGACTATGGAAATTGAGGAAGTCTATTTGAAGGCTATTTCTCCATAAATTCTACTGAGCACTGTCAGAAAATATCAGAAAGATCCCTAAGATTGTTCACTAAGGTGCAATCCTAGAGTGTGGGAATAGTAGCTGTACAGAAAATGCAAGGAATTTCACCCAGACCTTTCCCCCCACCTCCACTGTGAAACAAAGCTTTAATCTGTGGGATTAAGGACACAAAGCGTTGCTGCCATTTGGGCACTGGTAAAAACTCATTGCATCTGGTAGAAGGAGAAAGGTGGAAAGAAAATTGCTCCTAAGGGAAGGACTGGAATACAAATCAGCCCACAGCTACAGTCACTGGAGGGTGAGGGAAAATGAGGGTACATTCTTGAGACCCAAAAACACAATGCATACCTAAGGATAAGGTTTAATTAGAAAAACAGAGAATTAACTCCTCCAACTGTCCTCCTCACTGTCAAGCTAGCAAACTTGGAATAACAAACCATAGCAGATGACTCCTGGAAGGACAGGAAAGGAATGAGAGAATGCCAGCAACTTTCTGTGAGGCACAGCACAAAGGGAAAAGTGAAATTTCACATTTCAACTCGATCGCTCTGAAAAATCAATCTGCACTAGATATATCTGTAGGAATCTGAAGCCAGTAGTTCATTGAGTGTAGCCATAGCAACTAAAAAAAAAAAAAAAAAAAGAGAGAGAGAGAGAGAACAAAAATTCAAATTCAACTGTACTCTGATTATGTTAACTTAATATCCTGCATTAAAGGCTCAGTAGAAGAAAAGGAGTGCCCGTTTCCAGGTATAACCTCTACCTTGGTCTCTACTGACCTACACAAGATGCCTGGCTTTTAGCAACAACAACAAAGACACATAATGAATGGCAAGAAAAAGGTCATTCAGTGATACAAAGCAATCCTCAGAACCACGCACAGGCATGACACTGTCTAACAGAATTTAAAATACCTATAATCAATATGTTAATGATGCTAATGAAAAAGGTGTCAGATCAGATAGGAAGTTTTTTAAAAGATGAAAACTAAAAGAAAAATCAAATGAAGATAGCATAATTTATTTTTAAATATGAAACAAATGTTTTTTTTACAGGAACTTTGGTAAACTCATCATATCCAAGGAAAGAATCAGTGAACCTGAAGATGACTCATTGAAAATTATCCTGAAACAAATTTTATCATGAAACACAGTGGGGAAAAAGGAGGAAGAGGAAAAACTGCAAAAAAATCAAGAGGAGCTATGAATCAGCGTCAAATATTGTAACATACATGTATTTGAATCCCAGAAAGATAATAAAAAGTATTTTGAGATATACTGGTAGAGGATTTTCCAAAATTAATGACAAAGAGCAAGCCATAGACTCAAAAATCTCAGAGAAAACTAAGCAGGAAAAATGTCTCCCTGGAGGGGAAAAAATCACCTAGATATATCATATTCAAATCTACAGGCTAAAGGTAAAGAAAATTCTTGAAGGAAGCCAGAGAAAAGAGACATTATACATAGAGGAAAAAATAAGAAATTAGAAGACTTCTAGAGTGAAACTACCTAAGTTAGAGGACAATGATATCAATAAATTGGTGAAAGGGGAAAAAAGATATAAACTATCAAGTCACAACCCAGAATTCTATCACCATCAAGACACACATAGGCTGAAAATAAAGGATGAAAGAAAACATATTCTGTAAGAATAAAACATAAAATAGCTGAAATGGTTGTTAATTCCATTAAAATGGGTCTTAAAATGTGTTGCTAGAGACAAAGAAAAAATATCTCATAATGATACAAGTGTTCATTATTATGAAGATATACAATTGTAAATATACATACAAGTAAAATCAAAGTTCAAAAATATAGGAAGCAAATACCAAAAGAATTTAAGGGAGAAATAGGCAAATCAATAGTAATGGTTGGGGACTTCAGTGATGGATAAGTTTACTAGACCGAAAATCAGCAAAGGTATAGAATCCCTGAACAATAAGAATAAATGAAAGTGTGAAACAACCTTAGCCTGGGAAGGACATGGTAACCAATGCCTTAGGACCCTCAGGGATAAGATGTTGGTCATGAGATAGAATAAACCCCAGAAGGTAAGGGGGATTAAAAATGGACAGCAGAGGATGGAGATGACTGTCTTGTTGTGGTCCTGAAATTAGCTGCAGAAGCAAGGGCTCACATTTATTCCATTAACCTTCATTCTCTAAGTATCTCAGCAAGAAAGGTCCATCGGAAGACATTTAAGCCCTATTTACAAATTGTTATGCTGGAGAAACTTGCCTTGACCCACATTATTAATCCTTCCAGTGGCAGCCTCACTCAGTGACTGATCAATTTGAAGGGCAATTCTGAGGGGCCATCACACTGCAGAGCACCTAATGTGCCCTTTTTGTTGGGAATGCAAATCACCTCCCTTTCCCAGTTTTTATTTTCCTCCCTTCCACAGGTGTCAGTCTCCAGAGAACTCACCAATAAACATCCTTCAGGCTAATCTCTGTCTCAGAATCTGTTTTCTAGCACCTGGGAACCCAACTTGTTAGTCAGGTGGGGAATTATTTTTTCTCATTTTCAATATAGAGCATTACTCTATCTTCTCCCATTAGTGGGCACAATTTTTTCCTTTTCATATTTTGGCTCTTACAAATAATTACATGCATTTTTCTGGCCTTCATCAGTTTTTTAAGTTTCAGCTCATCTTCAATCAGATTTACTTTATTGAAAATGCTTGACAATTTTATGCACATAAGCTTTTAACATAATACCTTGAGCAACTACTCAGATTTCTTAAGTGTTTCATCTTTTTCTTCCTCACTGATACTGCCTCATGTTTTTTTTTTTAACATCTTTATTGGAATACAATTGCTTTAAAATGGTGTGTTAGCTTCTGCTGTATAACAAAGTGAATCAGCTATACATATACTTATATCCCCATATCTCATAAATTCTTTAACACACTTTTCCATTCATTTTAAGCTATGGTCACACCTAAAGGCTGTTGAAATTGTATGTTATATTTCTCATGACCTTTTTGAAATCTACTTTCTTAATATCTTTTGTTCAATTCTGACAATTCTTCACATTACTTTCATTGTCTATTACAAACACTAAAATGAAGAAAATGAAGCAGACTCTTCCTTTTAGGTTCCTTCCATATCATACACTTGTTTTTCATATCTGGTCACATTAAAAACAAAATAGCAATATCTATTGTCACTTCGACTTTCAAAGAGATGACAGTACTTCTGTTTTACTTTCTACTAGGTGGATTTTATGTAGCCAATATAAAAATTTGAAACACAACATATTTACATTACTAAAAAAGCCGTGTTATAAATCATTTGGCAATTTATTATTTTTATTTTTGCTATAGTCAGTTTGCCACAATATAAAGCTTGCCATAAATAATTTTATATATGGTTTCATTTTCATCTCTTAAGTTTATATATGACTGCTATTTTTTCTGAAATGCAAAACTGTCTTTTAAAGAGCATTAAGGGTTAACCACTGAAGAGAGGAAACATGGAGAAAGCGATTAACATTTCATTATTTTTTTGTTTATTCACTCTTTATACATCAATATTTATTAAGTGACTACTATGTTCCACATGTTATTATAAGACTTGAGGCTATAGAAATAATAAAGAGGAAAAATAAATCTAGAGAAGAATCTTTGCTCCCATGGAATTTATAATCTAGTGAGATGAGATACACAACAAACATAATAGACAAGTAAATTATTTAGGGCATAGACTGGCAATCACTTTTTTTGTAAAGGGCCAAATAGTATACACTTTGTTGGTTATATGGTATCTCTTTTAACTACACAAACCTGTCACTGCAGAGGCAAAGCAACCACAGACGATAAATAAGTAAATAGGCTTGGCTGTGTTCCAGTAATATGTTATTTACAAATAAGTAATATGGAGAAAAATTAAGTAGGACAGGGGTACTAGGGAGTGTGTGTGCAATTTTAAATAAGGTGGCCAAATAATGCTCACTTTGAATGTGATATTTGAGCAGATTATAAAAAGGTAAGGATGTAAATCATTTAGATATCCAAAAGAAGAATGACCCAGAGAGCAAAGGACACATGCAAAGAAATTTGTTAATTACTAAATTGTAATGTGACATGCCAGGGATGATATTTTGTAAGTTTGTGCAATACAGTTGTCCCTTTTTTTGTTTTTGTAAACTAGTATCTGTTCTATGCCACATGACCTTTTACAAGTGCATTAGACTCCCAGTGCCTTAGTTTTATCATCTTTAAATGAGGTAGTAATGGTATCTGTCTTATACGTTTGTTAAGTGGATTAAATTACTTAATACTGGTAAACAAATTTTGGCACAAAGTGTATGCTATATAAGTGTTTGTTAAATACATACATTTATTTTTTTGGAAAACAGATACTATACCAAGCATACTTCAATCATATCAGTATAGAGGAGTTGAGAGTCATGGAGAATGGTTATAAATAACTGTGATTATTCCACAGTCATAAATATAAATAAATAAATATAAACATAGACATAAATATAAATCTTCATAATTTTCATGTAACTAACCTGAAACTGATGGATCTAATGATCTGATTATTTGAGCCTCAAGAAATATATTCATGAATAGATGAATATATAGATATTTAAAATGTTTTATATTTCAAATAAATATCACTATCCCAGTGCTTCATGTAAAATGATTACTATACCACATTATTCCATATGATTCTAATAGCATTACCATGTGATAGTAATGGAAGATATCGTTAACCATACTTCACTGATGAATAAAAACTCAAGAGATTTGCACCAAGTTAGACTAAAATTCCCTGTTTTTTCCATTATAGATCCCTAACCACTTCATTAATATGTACTTCTCAAGAGTTATGCTAATTACGATCTTCAAGCATATTTCATGGAAATCCAGAGAGGACAGATGAACAGAATTTCATTATTAGAGAAAAATGAAGGTTACTTGACTTCAATATTTTAAATCAACAGAGATAAATAGAGATTTAAATATGGAACAGGTTAAATTGGTAGAAGAATAAATGAAATATGTTCTCAAGGCAGAATTTTCTCAGATTCCATCTGATTCCAGTGTTTTTTAACAGTTAAGTGAGGGTGGAAGAGGTGAGAGAAGGAGGAACAGAGGATCAATATCTCCTCAGGGTGAATTATTTAACCTTTGCAATGAATGGGGATATAATACTGTTTTAGTGGGTGGAATCCAAAAATGTTAAACTTTCTGAAATGTATAGGTAACTCCTAACTACAAATTATTGTCCCACCCAAAGTCCCAATAATACTTCAAAACCAGTGAGGTTGTTTTTTTTTTTTTTTCTCTAACAAATTTTAAGCAATGTGAATATTTCATGGATTAGAACATTTATAGAATGTGTTTTACTGTACATGCTTATTTACTGGGTTCTCCACATTTTCATAGCTCTTTATTATTCACTAACACTTTACAAACAAGTAGGAAACATTTGGCTTAGGATTTAATTTCCTCTAAGCTTTTGGCAACTGAAATAACTGGCAACCCCTTCTTTCCTAATAACCCCTCTATAGTTCAAATAAATAAATAAATAAGTTTAAATTTCAGAAAGGGTTCCACTGGAAAATTACAGGTTCTTATGAAACTATTATCAGAAACATTTTTTATCTGAGTCACTTTGCTCAGAGAGATGCATCAATATGCTAGACTTGGAGTAACAGAAGCCAAAAAATGATTCTTAAAATAAGATAGGGACTCATATATCTCTCAAATAATGAAATGTACAGTTGAGCTTTTCAGGCCAACTCAACAGTGTTATTGATTTCCTGCATTTTTCTGTATATGTGCTCTGCATCCTGAGGTTCTATCATCAAAGCACCTAAACTTGCACTTACAAGACGACAACCAGGATTCTCATCATCCCATTTGCTTTTCAGTCAGTAAGAAAGAGGAAAGACAAAATGACATATGCCAGTTGACTTAAATCCCCTTCTCTTTTGAGTTCCCAATGTACATGAGCAGAAACTATCGTTAAATCTCATTGACCAGGACTTAGTTACAGGCCACAGGACTTAGTTACAGGCCAGCCCTATTTGTATAGGAGACTAGAAACTGCAGTTTTCTTTGCCAGTAATATTCCACTCCCAACAAAATCAGCATTCCGTTGTTGAGGAAGAAGATGAGAATTGGTAAAGGATAAGAAAATAGCAGTTTCTGCCAGCAGGATTAAGGACAATAATTAGATAATTAAGAATTGATGCTAGGAAAAAATGAGACTGTGGGATGTGGTGAGGGAGATTGGATCACTTGTCCTGGAGCCCAGGATCAGAATGCCAGGAAGCGGGTAGGAAGCAATGGCAGTGACTGGGTAGGTGTGTCAGCTTGTCGATACGATCCGAGCAAACAGGACATGTTGGCAGTGGGATTACTGTCTCTAGAAAAGATCTTGTCTGAAGTGCTAATTGTGAGTAGTTCAATTTGGAATGTTAAGGATCTGGTCATAGAATCTGAATCTCTGTACAGCTAGTAACGCAAACAGTCACAATTATATTTCTTATTTGTTTTTCTTTTAAAATTTTTCCTCCAGTAAAAATGACTTAAAATATAAAAACTGATGTTTTTCATTCGAGTCATACTAACACATTTTCTATTATTTTTTCAGCATTGTGAATAGAAAATGAATTAAACACATTTCCTCAAAAATTACTTACCATCCATGCATATGTAACAGTCTTGTGAAATTGCAGACAGTAAGTAACAGAGCCAGAATCCAAACCTATTTCTTCCTCAGGACAACTCTCATGTGTTTAATCACTATTTATAGTGCAATCTCTCTAGGACTTTTCTGAACTGCTACATTAATGGATATAAAGTAGCTGAATGATGAAAGGAGATAAAACTGCACTATTCACCCCTCAGAGCACATGGCAAACTATATTTAAACCTGAGTGTCATTAACAAACCACTGGACCACTCAGATGGGAAAGGGACTTAAACCACTCATACGGGGACATATTAAAGAGAGGAGGGTACTTGGAAAAGAGAATATAGGAGGATTCCTGTGGGAAAAGTGATTAGAATTACCTGGATTCATCCCAAAAGGCAGGACCAAGTCTCGTTGGTGGAATCTATAGATAAATTGACTTGACCCATTAAATCATCAAAATACTTTATGACATCAAAGGTATTCCAACCTGGGGTTGTACAAACAGTCTGAATAATTATCTGAATCACATATTTTCAGTGAACTACCTATTTGATTAGTATTCTCGGAGCTCTAGGGAGAACAGAAAGTAAAGAACATTGCTCCCACAGTATGGATATCATTGCATTATAATCAGATGCATATGGGTGCTTGAAAGAAATGTTGATTAAGGAACCCTATCCCAAACCTACTGAATAATAATCTCTAGTGGATATTGGCAATCTAATTTTTTTTATAAGCTCACATCCCAACGACTGAAAATGTTGCTGTTGAGGACTGACATTCTTCTATCACTTGCTTGTTATCCTTGTATAATGGCAAACGTGGCATCCAAGTCTGTTTCTCACACTTCCGTGTCAATAGGCTGAATCACTTGTTAACATGGCATCCTGACTACTGAACCCAGATTGTCTTAGAACCTTTCTCAACAGTATACCCACACTACTTAGTAAGACATCAGTTGGTATGAAACTTGCCAACTGAATGGTAACTTCCAATAAATACTGATAGAATTTGCTTTAATAAAATTACTACTGTGTACTTATATTCCCTCAGTCCACGGTGCAAGTCTGAAGCTATAGTCTCTGAACTAAAGGAAATGGAAAAGATCTAACCTGTGCTTTCTCTCTTGGGAATAAAAGAACATTTACCCCAAAACCTAAATGTTGAAGCTTAGCTATCTAAAATAGCCATTGTCAGCTGTCAACTAAATTCTCTTTACTCTTAATTGAAGACAAGCCTCTGAGTCTGTGAAACATAAACAGTATGGGGCACCGGAGGTCTAGAATTACAGAAAATTAAGAAGAGGTTTAGGATTTTGAGAAGCCAGGGTCATGTGCAAACCAGAGTTATGGGCAGCAGGTACTGAGTATTGTAAGCAGAAACAATTCTCTACAGAGGTGTGCCCATAAGGTCATTGTTTAATTCATTGTTAAAAACATTTTTTTTTTTCTGAAGCTAACTTAAGTAGATTTCTTCCTTGTCACCAAACACACTATGAAAAAGACAAAAATTTATATTTGTTGAAGTAAACTAAGTCCATATAAAAGAAGGTGTCCTTAGATTTCAATAGCAGTAGGTATTCTCACACTTTAGGGAAAAGTGACTGTAAAAGTGAATCGTGTGATTTTGAAATCTAGGTATCAGTTATATTAATTCAAAGCACTTTAAGAGCTTTGAATAAAATATATTTCTTCTCAACAGATTTTAAGCATGAAAGCTTCATTTGACTCCCTTAAGCCAAGTCAAGGTCAACCACTGATATGAATTATCTGTTACAATGTACACTCAGATAAAAAATATATATATATAAATATATATATAGGTCAGTTTCTTTTTACACTAACTGCATTTTTTAAAAAAATATCATTATTTAATAAGTAAAATTTAGGAAAATTCGAAGACTTACATGTACATTAATGATATAGGAGAATAATATCCTTCAGAAAGTGCGATTTTTTTAATGACTCAAAATACCTTACTTCAAAAAATGACAACTCAAAATAACATTTCTGTCTACAATTCTTGTGAGTACTAACATACATTTGCTTTCGTATTTAATATGTTAATTCCCTTGCAAAGGAAAAAAAATATATATATTTGATCCTGAAATCAATCAATATCCATCTATAACAACTGTTCGGTTATAGTTTTTCTTTTCCATCAAGCCAGAATACTTTGGAACACCTTCTTTAGTTAAACATTATAAATACTATTACTTTAAGTTGTAAAGTAATAAGATTCACTTTATGAAATATTTTAAAATAGGAAGGAAAACAAATTTAAGAAAAAAATAGCTCAGCTACCCAGAAATAATCTTTTCCTCTTCCCTACCTCTTATCCAGAAATACTGCTGCACTAACACAGCTACTTAAGGGGTATCAGCATTGCTGTAGTGAAATCTTGCTGCATTTTGGCAATTAGAGTAAGAACATTCAAGTTTCAAAAGACAATACATCACATATGTTCTACTGGATAAACACTCTTACACTTGTGACACTAGTCCACCTTTCAAATAGCCTTCTTAAACATAAATTAATTTACAGAAATGTCTACCTTCTCCTGTCTCCTACTGAGTCTGCTCACTCTTGACCCCAAACTTTCTATCTCACCACCCCAAAACAATTCTTGGAGGGTGAGCATGCACTTCCCAAAAGAGCAAACCTCTTTTTTGTTTATTCCTTCTTCTCACAATATTCCTCAATAGAAGAATCTCAGAGTCAGTCTCCACTTTTCCCTTCTTCTCACCCTCCATATCCAGGTCACCATAACTCTTGTTTATTTTCTCTCCCAAACTTAGATCAAGCTGCTTCTCGTTCTACACTTCCAATGCAAGCCCTCAGCCAGGGAACCATTACGTCTTACCTGAACTTGGACAAGAAACCCCTCCTGGAAGTCCACACCCCCCCACACACCCCTCCATTTAAAACGGTGTTTCCTGCTTACAGACTTCAGCACCTTCCCATTCACTCCATAAATAAATAAATAAATAAAACACACGTTCACTGCCTTGGAAGTAATGTCTCTATCTTGGTCACTCTTTTTGTTTTCTTTATAGCGTTTCCTTTAGTTATTAAGCACTGTATTATGTTATATTATTTTAGTCTGCCTCCCAAAATAGGGTGTGTGTTCCCTGAAGGCAAAGATTGTTTCTGTCTTGTTCACTCTGCAGACTCTCGCCAGTTTTTGAATTATGGTTCTTTTGCATATTCAATTCAGCTTTCCTTGCTTATATCTTAAATAGTTTTGTGATTATAAATGTCATAATATATATTCACTTAAAATTTTGAGTTATAGGAATGCTAATAAATATCAATTACAGTGTAAAATATTGGTTATACTGTGTAACAGGTTTTAAGTAACATATTTTTAGTTTATTAACTTATAATGTGTTTCCTGGCCATAATTTGTGACAATTTGCATTTTAAAATAATTTTAAAATTACAGAATATTTACAAAAATAATACAGAGAGTTTCATATACCCTTATCTAGATTCTCCTAATGTTAACATCTTATATAGTACAATTAATATTTATATGATAACATTAACCAAACTATAGCTTTTATTCTAATTTCACCAGTTTTTCCACTAATGTCTTTTTTCCATTACTGAATCTAAGGATCTGACATGGCATTAAGTTGCTGTGTCTTTGATCTCGTACAATTTTTGACACTCAGGCAGTCTTGGGCATTTAAGACCTTAATACTTTTGAAAACCTTCAGTCAGATATTTTATAGAAGGTGTCTCAATTTGTGTTTGTCTGATGTTACCTTAAAATTTGATTGAAGTTTGGAATTTTGGGCATGAATAACACAGAGGTGATGTGAATTTAGTGGGTGCAAGATATCGAGTCTTATTACTGGTGATATTAATCTTAAACACTTGGATAAGGTCATAATCCAGTAAAAACATTATTATGATTGCTATTATCATTATTATTATTATTATTAGGACTCTACTACTACTAGTACAACTACTGAGACTGTTATAGATGTGACCTTTGGAAGCACTTTCAGTTTGGTTCCTGTGTTCTTTATGACATGCCTTCATCCTTTTTAAAAGAACTTCCTCACTTTTTGGCACTACAGGTGTTCCAGACTCATATGTTAAAAGTCTGATATACATATATTGCATATATAGTTATTGAAATACATATGTTTTTATTGATATCAAGAAGTACCAGTATCAAAAAATAACTTTATTCTACTTATAGCACAATCAACAATCAGAATAGTCCCTTCAAAAGTGACCCAAGAATAGCCAGATACAAAAACATCTATGCAAAGGGCAGGCTTACTGCAGGCAAGAGATGAAGAGGAATTCTGTCCACTTAAAAGGAGAAAAGACACCATTCACTGCCCTGATCCATTCCCACCTCTTATTTTCTGAGTTCTCTTAGAGACAGGGTGGAAAGGATCCTTAGGATAACACATTGGCAAGTAAATGTATCACTCCAAGGGGAAGATAAACTCTTTTCTCACCACTGTCCAGGATTCCATCCTAATTGAAATGTAAACACCTAGGAAGATAATGCTTTCACCTAGATGCCTATCCTTGAATGCTAACATTTGGGTCTCTGAGAGATAAGAGAAATGTTATTGGATGGAATCAATTAGCTCCATCATTAGCTGGGGGCAGGGGGAAGGCTGTCTATTTTTCATTGTATGTAAAGTGTAAAATACTTTAAGGGAAGTGACAGCAAACACTTTTTTTTTTTTTTTTGGTGGTACGCGGGCCTTTCCCGTTGAGGAGCACAGGCTCCCGACGTGCAGGCTCAGTGGCCATGGCTCACGGGCTCAGCCACTCCATGACATGTGGGATCTTTCCGGAACGGGGCATGAACCTGTGTCCCCTGCAACGGCAGGCAGACTCTCAA
This sequence comes from Aethalodelphis obliquidens, assembly GCF_003676395.1. Classification (NCBI taxonomy): domain Eukaryota; kingdom Metazoa; phylum Chordata; class Mammalia; order Artiodactyla; family Delphinidae; genus Aethalodelphis; species Aethalodelphis obliquidens. Next base: position 85,830,515 of record NW_020837947.1, read on the forward strand.
CCAATGCGCCACCAGGGAAGCCCCTCTTTATCTTTATGATGTAAGATTTCCCATGGCTCAGGAGACCAAGGCTTACACTGTAACACTAAAAAATCCAGGTTAAGATTTATTTTCTCACATTCCTCTTGTATTCTTCTTGCCCCAGGACTGGAATCAAAGAGGTCTCCAAAGAACCCTGGCAACTTTTATTGAATGATGGTAGTTAGAAACAATATTGGACATGAGGTATGCTCCCTGGTATTTGAATGCCACATCTCCTAGGTCCTCTCTGTAGACAGAGATAAGAAACTATATATATATATATGTAAGCTAACCCATGTCTAAATACTCATCTATATTTCATTTCTGATGTATTTTTCTATTTATCTATCTATCTATTGGGTTGGTCAAAAGTTGCCTTAAAATAAAAGACATATTTCTCATTTTCACCAAGAACTTTATTGAACAACATATTCACCCTTTTGGTCCACTACCTTCTGCCATTTTTCAGGCTTCATAATTCCATCTTCCCAAATCTTTTTATCTTTTTGAACAAAGAACTGGTGCCACTTCCAGGTGCCTTTTACAGTCTTCCAGTGAATTAATTTTTTTTCCATTAAGAGAATTTTGTAAAGGAAATTTTGTAAATGGAAATCTGAAGATGCAATGTCTGGTGAATATCGAGGATGAACCAGAATTTCCCAGCCAAGCTGTAACAGTTTTTGCCTGGTCATCAAAGAAACATGTGGTTCTGTGTTATCCTGATGGAAGATTATGCAAGTTCTGTTGACTAATTCTGGATGTTTTTCATTGAGTGCTGTTTTCAGTTGGTCTAATTGGGAGCAGTACTTGTTGGAATTAATTGTTTGGTTTTCTAGAAAGAGCTCATAATAGAGGACTCCCTTCCAATCCCACCATATAAACAACATCACTTTCTTTGGGTGAAGACCGGGCTTTGGTGTGGTTGGTGGTGGTTCATTTCACTTGCCCCATGATCTCTTCCATTCCACATTACTGTACAGTATCTACTTTTCATCATCCCTCACATTTGTTTTAAAAATGGAACGTTTTTCTTATGTTTAAATAGAGAATCACATGCAGACATACAGTAAAGAAGGTTTATTTCACTTAACTTATGTGGAACCAAAACACCAAAGTGATGAACACAACTAAACTGGTACAAAATATTTTCAATGCTTGATTTGGATATTTTGAGTATGGTGTCTATCTCCCACGTGGTATAACATCAGTTGTTCTCAATTAATGTCTCAATTTGATAGCTATAAGTTTCAATGTTTCTACCTGATTGAAGAGCAACACCCAGTTAGAAATCTCCAGCATGAAACTTTGCAAACCACTTTTGATAAGTTTGATCAGTCACAGCACCTTTTCCATACACTGCACAAATGTTTTTTTGAGATTCAGTTGCATTTTTACCTTCCTTGAAATAATAAAGCATAATATGCTGGAAGTGTTACATTTCTTTCATCTTCTATATTAAAATGGCTAAACAAAAATCCACTAATTTTGGTAAGACTTTTTTAAATGCACACTGATATGACAGCTGTCACATACAATCTAACAAAATTGTTTCAAATGAAGTTAAAGACAACTAAGTGCTACTAGAGCCATCTTACAGAAAAAAAAAAAAAAAAGGATATTTTGGCCAACCCAATATCTATTCCTTTTTTCAATACCAAATCTTCCTTCCAGCATTCCTCCTTTGCTTATCTTCAATTTCATTCTCTGACAGTGAGAAAGCTGGGTGAAGTTTTTTTGTTTGTTTGTTTGTTTGTTTGTTTTAATATTAACCTTATTCTGGGTATAATAATTTTTAGCATAGCTACAAATATTCGTAATTCCTACATAAAGATGTACCTAGAAAAAAAGTAAGCACCTATACATACCAGTATTTCCAATAAAGGACTAAGCTACTCAATATATTCATGAACTTCAACTTTAAAATTACTACTAATAACATGTAGTTAGTAATTTTCTTGGCCAAAGAAAGGAATATAGGAGGACCTTCAAGATGGCAGAGGAGTAAGACATGGAGGTCACCTTCCTCCCCACAAACACATCAAAAATACATCTACATGTGGAACAACGCCTACAGAAAACATACTGAATGCTGGCAGAAGACCTCAGACTTCCCAAAAGGCAAGAAACTCAGCACTTACTTGGCCGTGTGGCTGACAGGGTCTTGCTGGTCTAGGCGGGTGTCAGGTGTGAGCCTCTGAGGTGTGAGAGCCAAGTTCAGGACATTTGTCCACCAGAGACCTCCCTGCCCCTCATAATATCAATCAGTGAGAGCTCTCCCAGAGATCTGCATCTCAACATTAAGATCCAGCTCCACTCAATGACGAGCAAGATCTAGTGCTGGGCCCCATGCCAAACAACTAGTAAGACAGGAACACAACCTCACCCATTAGCAGAGAGGGTGCCTAAAATAAGAATAAGTTCACAGACACCACAAACACACCACAGAACATGGTCCTGCCTACCAGAAATACAATACCCAGCTTCATCCACAAGAACACAGGCACCAGTCTGTTCCACCAGAAAGTCTACACAACCCACTGAACAAACCTTACCTATTGAAGGCAGACACCAAAAACAATGGGAACTATGAAACTGCAGCCTGTGTAAAGGAGACCCTAAACACAGCAAGTAAAGCAAAATGAGAAGACAGAGAAATACACAGCTGAAGAAGGAGCAAGGTAAAAACCCACCAGACCAAACAAATGAAGAGGAAATAGGCAGTCTACCTGAAAAAGAATTCAGAGTAATGATAGTAAAGATGATACAAAATCTTGGAAATAGAATAGAGAAAAATACAAGAAATGTTTAACAAGGAACTAGAAGAACTAAAGAGCAAACAAACAATGATGAACAACACAAAAAATGAAATTAAAAATTCTCTAGAAGGAATCAATAGCAGAATAACTGAAGTAGAAGAATGGATAAGTGACCTGGAAGTTAAAACAGTGGCAATAACTACTGCAGAGCAGAATAAAGAAAAAAGAATAAAAAGATTTAAGGACCATCTCAGAGACCTCTGGGACAACATTAAATGCACCAACAATCGAATTATAGGGGTCCCAGATGAAGAAGAGAAAAGAAAAAGGACTAAGAAAATATTTGAAGAGATTATAGTTGACAACTTCCCTAATATGGGAAAGGAAATAGTCAATGAAGTCCAGAAAATGCAGAGAGTCCCATACAGGATAAATCCAAGGAGAAACATGCCAGGAAACATATTAATCACACAATCAAAAATTAAATACAAAGAAAAAATATTAAGAGCATCAAGGGAAAAACAACAAATAACCTACAAGGCAACCTCCATAAAGTTAATAGCTGATCTTTCAGAAGAAACTCTGCAAGCCAGAAGGGAGTGGCAGGACACCTTTAAAGTGATGAAAGGGAAAATTTTTCATCAAGATTATTCTATCCAGCAAGGATCTCATTCAGATTCGATGGAGAAATTAAAACCTTTACAGACAAGCAAAAGCTAAGATAATTCAACACCACCAAACCAGCTTTAAAACAAATGCCAAAGGAACTTCTCTAAGCAGGAAACACAAGAAAAGGAAAAGGAAAAGACCTACAATACAAATCAAAACCAGTTAAGAAAATGGTAATAGGAATAAACATATTGATAATTCCTTTAAATTTAAATGGATTACATGTTCCAACCAAAAGACATAGATTGGCTGAATGGATACAAAAACAAGACTTGTATATATGCTGTCTACAAGAGATCCACTTCAGACCTAAGGACACATAACAGACTGAAAGTGAGGGGATGGAAAAAGTTATTCCATGCAAAGGGAAATCAAAAGAAAGCTGGAGTAGCAATTCTCATATGAGACAAAATAGACATTAAAATAAGGACTATTACAAGAGACAAAGAACAACACTACATAATGATCAAGGGATCAATCCAAGAAGATATAACAATTGTAAATATTTATGAATCCAACATAGGAGCACAACAATACATAAGGCAAATGCTAACAGCCATAAAAGGGGAAATCGACAGTAACACAGTAATAATAGGGGAATTTAACACGCCATTTTCACCAATGGACAGATCCTCCGAAATGAAAATAAATAAGGAAACACAAGCTTTAAATGACACATTAAACAAGATAGATTTAACTGATATTTATAGGACATTCCACCCAAAAACAACAGAATACACTTTCTTCTCTAGTGCTCATGGAACATTCTCTAGGATAGATCACATCTTGGGTCACAAATCAAGTCTTGGTAAATTTAAGAAAATTGAAATTGTATCAAGTATCTTTCCTGACCACAATGCTATGAGACTAGATATCAATTACAGGAAAAGATCTGTAAAAAATACAAACACATGGAGGCTAAACAATACACTACTTAATAACGAAGTGATCACTGAAGAAATCAAAGAGGAAATAAAAAAAAATACCTAGAAAATAAGACAATGCAAACACGACAATCCAAAACCTATGGAATGCAGCAAAAGCAGTTCTTAGTGGGAAGTTGATAGCAACACAATCCTGCCTCAAGAAACATCTCAAAAAAACAACCTAACCTTACACCTAAAACAATTAGAGAAAGAAGAATGAAAAAAACAAAACAAAGTTAGTAGAAGGAAAGAAATCATGAAGATCAGATCATAAATAAATGAAAAAGAAATGAAGGAAATGACAGCAAAGATCAATAATGCTAAAAGTTGATTATTTGAGAAAATAAACAAAATTGGTAAACCATTAGCCAGACTCATCAAGAAAACAAGGAAGAAGAATCAAACCAATAGAATTAGAAATGAAAAAGGAGAAGTAACAACTGAACCTGCAGAAATACAAAGGATCATGAGAGATTACTACAAGCAACCATATGCCAATAAAATGGACAACCTGGAAGAAATGGACAAATTCTTAGAAAAGCAAAACCTTCTGAGACTGAACCACGAAGAAATAAAAAATAGAAACAGACCAATCACAAGCACTGAAATTGAAATTGGGATTAAAAATCTTCCAACAAACAAAAACCCATGACCAGATGGCTTCACAGGTGAATTCCAGCAAACATTTAGAGAAGAGCTAACACCTATACTTCTCAAACTCTTCCAAAATATAGCAGAGGGAGGTACACTACCAAACTCATTCTATGGGGCCACCATCACCCTGATACCAAAACCAGACAAAGATGTCACAAAGAGAGAAAACTACTGGCCAATATCACTGCTGAACATAGATGCAAAAATCCTCAACAAAATACTGGAAAACAGAATCCAACAGCACATTAAAAGAATCACACAGCATGATCAAGTGGGGTTTATCCCAGGAATGCAAGGATTCTTCAATATGCACAAATCAATCAATGTGATAAACCATATTAGCAAATTGAAGGAGAAAAACATTTGATCATCTCAATAGATGCAGAAAAAGCTTTTGACAAAATTCAACACCAATTTATGATAAAAAAAAAAATTGCAGAAAATAGGCATAGAGGGAACTTACCTGAACATAATAAAGGCCATATATGATAAACCCACGGCCAACATCATTCTCAATGGTGAAAAACTGAAAACTCCTCCACTAAGATCACGAAAAAGACAAAGTTGCCCACTCCCACCGCTATTATTTAACATAGTTTTGGAAGCTTTAGCCACAGCAATCAGAGAAGAAAAAGAAATAAAAGGAATCTAAATCGGAAAAGAAGAAGTAAAAGTGTCACTGTTTGAAGATATCATGATACTATATATAGAGAATCCTAAAGACGCTACCAGAAGACTACTAGAGATAATTAACGAATTTGGTAAAGTAGCAGGATACAAAATTAATGCACAGAAATATCTCACATTCCTATAAACTAATGATGAAAATTCTGAAAGAGAAATTAAGGAAACACTCCCATTTACCACTGCAACACAATGAATAAAATACCCAGGAAGAAACCTACCTAAGGAGACAAAAGACCTGTATGCAGAAAACTATAGGACACTGATGAAAGAAAGTAAAGATGATACAAACAGATGGAGAGATATACCATGTTCTTGGATTGGAAGAATCAACATTGTGAAAATGACTATACTACCCAAAGCAATCTACAGATTCAATGCCATCCTGATTAAATTATCAATGGCATTTTTCACAGAAGTAGAACAAAAAATTTCACAATTTGCATGGAAACACAAAAGACCCTGAAAAGCCAAAGCAATCTTGAGAGAGAAAAATGGAGCTGGAGGAATTAAGCTCCCTGACTTCAGACTCTAGTACAAAGCTACAGTAATCAAGACAGTAAAGCACTGGCACCAAAACAGAAATATAGATCAATGGAACATGATAGAAGCCCAGAGATACACCCACACACATATGGTCACCTTATCTTTGTTAAAGGATGCAAGAATATACAATGGAGAAAAGACAGGCTCTTTAATAAGTGGAGCTGGGAAAACTGGACAGCTACATGTAAAAGAAAGAAATTAGAACACTCCCTAACACCATATACAAAAACAGACTCAAAATGGATTAAAGACCTAAATGTAAGGCCAGGCACTATAAAACTCTTAGAGGAAAACATAGGCAGAGCACTCTATGACATAAATCACAGCAAGATCCTTTGTGACCCACCTCCTAGAGAAATAGAAATAAAAACAAAAATAAATAAATGGGACCTAATGAAACTTAAACTCTTTTACACAGCAAAGGAAACCATAAACAAGACAAAAAGAATGGGAGAAAATATTTGCAAATGAAGCAACTGAGAAAGAATTAATCTCCAAAGTATACAAGAAGCTCACACAGCTCAATATCAAAACAAAACAAAACAAAACAAACAAACAAACAAAAAACCCAATCCAAAAATGGGCAGAAGACCTAAATAGGCATTTCTCCAAAGAAGATATACAGATTGCCAACAAACACATGATAGGATGCTGAATGTCACTAATCATTAGAGAAATGCAAATTAAAACTACAATGAGGTATCACCTCACACCAGTCAGAATGTCCATCATCAAAAAAATCAACAAACAATAAATGCTGGAGAGGGTGTGGATAAAAGGAACCCTCTTACACTGTTGGTGAGGATGTAAATTGATACAGCCACTATGGAAAACAGTATGGAGTTTCCTTAAAAAAATAAAAACGGGACTACCATATGACCCAGCAGTCCCACTACTGGGCGTATACACTGAGAAAACCATAATTCAAAAAGAGTCATGTACCACAATATCCATTGAAGCACTATTTACAATAGCCAGGACATGGAAGCAACCTACGTGTTCATCAACAGATGAATGGATAAAGAAGATGTGGCACATGTATACAATGAAATATTACTCAGCTATAAAAACAAATGAAATTGAGTTATTTGTACTGAGGTGGATGGAACTAGAGTCTGTCATACAGAGTGAAGTAAGTCAGAAAGAGAAAAACAAATATCGTATGCTGAAACATATATACGGAATCTAAAAAAAAAAAAAAAAAGTATTCTGAAGAACCTAGGGGCAGGACAGGAATAAAGACTCAGATGTAGAGAATGGACTTGAGGACATGAGGAGGGGGAAGGGTAAGCTGAGACGAGGTGAGAGAGTGGCATGGACATATAGACATTAGCAAATGTAAAATAGCTAGCTAGTGGGAAGCAGCCGCACAGCACAGGGAGATCAGCTCGGTGCTTTGTGACCACATAGAGGGGTGGGATAGGGTGGGTGGGAGGCAGACACAAGAGGGAGGAGATATGGGGATACATGTATATGCATAGCTGATTTACTTTATTTTACAGCAGAAACTAACACACCATTGTAAAGCAATTATACTCCAATAAAAATGTTAAAAAAAATAAAATGTCTAAGTAAGTGAAGTTTACTAAATATATAAAAATGATAATTTTCTCTCTGAATTTGTATTTTCTTAAGAAGGGAAATGAAACTTTTCAAAATAGTTGCTTTTTTATTATGTAAGTAATTAATGTTAGTTGTAGAGTAATTAGAAATTGCAAGAAATGTAAAGAAGAGAACAAAAGTTGCCCATATTTTTACCACCCAGAAAAAAAAAAAAAAAACAAGAAAGGAAAATATAATATGGCCTTTTTTTATATAGGCCACCACCTGGTTTATTTTACAACATGTCCACACTGCATTGAGCACCAATGCAGATGTTACAAAGAAACCCACAGTCCTGTCCCAGCAGGGAACAGGTCCAGTGTATGACTTGGGGTGGTCTTGGCGTGGGTGAGGGAGAAAAGAAAGAATAGGAAAGAAGAACAGACATTATTCCTCAGTCCTGTTCCAGAATTTGAGTGATGAAATGCAAGGATTTTAAGCTGTTCTTAATCCCCTTCTCTCAGTCAGCTGACGTTCAAATATGGAATCTGGGCTGGTAGATCAGCTGGAACTGGGCAAAACAAGGGCACAGTGTTTAAAATAGCATCCACAATATTACTGCCCAAAGTAGGCGAAATGAGCTATGCTTTTCAACTGATGCTTTTTACTTTTTCTTGTTTTATGAACTCTTACAAGTTTAGAGGATATCAGAATTATACAACCACAATCACAACAGAGCATCTGCTCAGTGTAAAAATATTATTGTTTAGGAAAAATAATTCAATAAATATACAGAGGGAAATGAACTAAGTTGAATGGTACCAATACAGAAAGGCAGTTTGGGCTCCTTTATTTTTATTTCTTTTCAATTATGACCCCACAAAACTATGTAGTATATTATGAAGACTGAGAATATCTTTTATGTTAAAATCCAGTCTTTAAATCTAGCTGCTTCTTTAAAATTAGCATTTTAAAAAGTTATTTTTGCTCCCATATTTTTCCTCTGAAACAGAATGTAAGAAAACTGGCAGGTGCTATTTCCCATTCCAGAGGCACAGACAGGGTTTCTTTATGTTTGGTGACAACCATGGTTCTTGGTTTCTGGTACACTGGAGCCTCTGGCACCTTTGGGTCTCCAGCAGCTTCCTGGGAATACAGGGCCGAGATCCCCATATTCCAGAGCAAAGGAGCCAATCTGAAGGACTTGTGTCTTGGAAAGAGAGAATGCCATCTCCTTAGCTCTGGGTCCCTGTTATCTGAGGGAAGTAGAAAGAACAGGTAGGAGCAAAGCTTTGTGTCATCAAGTCACTGCTGGACAAGGCAGTAAAGCAAGCCTAGAGCCTGCCCAGTGGCCTAGTTGTGAGAATCAAAATGCCTTCTCAGAAGTATAGGCTTCCTGTTTATGATCTAAAATAGATGCTTTTGAAATGATTTATCTGGACTTGTGGAAGGCAGTTGCTCATTACATATTATCTAACTTTAGATTTTCTACTTGATCATTCACACCAAATCAGGCTTTAAAAATAGACCAAACTAGACTGGAATATGTACATTTCAACAGATCCAAAACTGCAGAAGGCTTATATCACTTACTGACACAGCACCAGACCCAAGGACTCCATTGATATAAATATTTCCAAATTCCTTTGCATTTTAATAACACCAGAGAATGGTTGGTACAAAGACACAATTATATTTTCTAACATTGAATTATATTGTTTATCTAAGTTATAAACCAATTTATATAGTTTTGCTCCACTTTCTATGCATTTTTCCCTTCAAATCAACTTTTACAAAGTTTATATCTTTAAAAAAAATTTCAAAAGACAAATGCTTAAAGGAGCAAGTCTTCTGAGTTATCTTTCCTTCGATTGCTGTTGGCAAGCGGACGGATCATCATGGATTTTGAGTGGGTGGCCAAGCATTTCCATGGGTCACCTTACCTCACATGTTTGGGGACAGGGGAAATTGGAAACTATATCTTTGAATGATGTTGGAAGAAGGGCACAGTTCTTCAGCTCTTGATGGTGAGTACCTTCTGGACACGTTCTGCACGACCACAGTGATGATCCCACCAATGAATCCAGTGGCTTGAAAGACCCCAACAACAGCTCTAACCCAGGTCACTCACGAAGGCATCATTCTCAACTATCTTCTGTGTCTCTCCACCCACTTTCTCCATGGAGTGACTAGTTGCACATTAGAGGCTGTGCTCTGGCTTCTCTGGGGCACGGACTGTGCTTTCTGGAGTTGGCAGATACTCTGTGCGAATGTCTGTTAAACTCTGCACTTGCTGGCAACAGAGCTGTCGAGCCAGCAGACTCATAGGGCTCTTCGCTGGCACCTGGGGCTGCCATGCCACCTTCCACACCTGGGATCATTATGTCTTCTGGCCAGACTCTGTTGGCTCCTTCTGCCAGACCCAGGGAGATATGATTCCCAGAAAGAAAGAGCTGGACTGGCATCTTCCACATCATCTGACTTGTTCTCTTTGGGGAGGGCAGCTAGCTTCAGTGCAAGGGGAAATTTTAAAGCTCTGCAGCCACAGGTCCTGGTGGAGTGAGAGTCAGGGCTGGAATGCAGGAAGCAAAACTCAGGGCCAGAGGGATCACCAAGCTCCCTTCAACCCCAGCAGGCATAGGAGCAAACTTTGCATCTGGGAACTTTCCCAGCAAGTCAGTACTTACCTCTCCCAAAGTGGGTGGGAAGAGGTGTGTTGTAAGCTCACCAGGCCTGCCGTCTGGCTCACTTCGGCCATTGTGCAAAGGATGACCTTTTTAAAGTTACAGGGCCACAGCTGCCGGTCATGGGAGCTGATAGGAAGGCCCTGAGCCCTGACAAAATTTGATTTTATGCTGTTTCCCAGAAGGAGAAAGGTCATGCATTCAATAAGCGGCTTATTTTTTGAGTTTTAAATTTTGTTATTCTATATTTTCAGAGTAAGGCATATGCTTAGGTTTTTCTTGTTATGAGAAGTAAACAGTTCTTTATGTGCCCAATATTCTTAGAACCAAGTATGGAGCTGTTCTTGTAAATATTGAGCTTTATGGCTTTAAGAAAAAAAAAGTGGCCATCCTCATCTGGGTGGGCTAGACATGGCTCCCACTAGTAAATTTCCCCCTAGTCCAGGGGACCTGAGCAGGGGGCTCTAGAGGCTGCCTGGAAAACTGGCAGGGAGCTGCCATGACCCAGTGGCTTTGGCAGTTTGGGAAAAGAGGCTGCGCTTAAGAGCCTCTCTCTTGACTGGATGTAGCGCTGAGATGCTGGACCCCAATAATGGACAAGTCATGGATGCCCACATGCCGCTTCCAGCTTGAAGATGGAGGAGCCCACACGAAAGAACAAGAATGGTCTCTGGGAACTGATAGTGACCCTCAGCCCACAGCAAGTAGATGGGACCTCAGTCCTGCAACCATACAGAATGAATTCTACCAACTACCTGAATAAGCCTGGAAGTGGATTCTTCTCCAGAACCTCCGTGTAAGAGCCCAGCCTGGCCAACATTTCATTTTGACCTCATGCACAGTCAAGCCCACCCAGCTTCTAACCTACAGAACTGTGAACTAATACATGGACGTTCTTTAAGCCACAAAGTTAGTAGTAATTTGTTAGGCAGCAATTGAAAACTAATACAGGCGGCCTCTTAGCATCAGAGCTGTGGCTTCATCTAAAATCTTTAACAGCCTAGGATTTTGGTTTAACCAGATAAACTATGTGGTAGGGGAAGGAGTGAAGATGAGGTGTAAGATGACAAAAACAGACTAGTTACCCTGGAGTGAAATAATAAGAAATATATGTGTTGGTCTCTTGAAACGGTTCCTGATGCAGAGCTCCTAAACCCATTGTAAAGAGGGGTGATAGGAGAATCTTTTGTTTTAACTTTTAGTCCTTGATCCCAGTGGGTGACACAGAGCTCCTGAGATCTTTGAAATTTTGAGTGATAGAAATATATGACACCAAACCCCCAAATCCTTTGAAATTTCCTGGAGTGTCTTTTGTTCTAATGAGGTGACTCTTTCTGGGTTCCTGAATGGGGGATGGTCACCAGAAAGACCAAGCCATAATTAGAAGCTTGGGGTTTTAAGCCCCACCTCTCATTCTCCAGAGAGAGGAGATGGGCTGTAATGGAGATAGTAATCAGTCATGCCTTTGTGATGAAGCCTCATTAAAATCCCAATAGTACTGGGTTCAGAGAACTTCAGGGTTGGTGAACACATCCACGTTCCAGGAGCACAGCAGCCCAATCCACCTGCTGACCATCGGCTGCTGTGCTCCCGAGGAGCTCAATGTATCCTTTACCCAAGTCCTTATGCTACCTCAAGGCATTCTGGGCACAGCAAAGAAGACACAGGCATTCCCTGCTGGCCTGCCATCTGGTGGGTAACAAAGAGGATGCCTTCTCCCCAGAGATGGGGCGATGCTGTCCAAAGAAGGTCATTTCCTCAGCTGTGGCCATGAAAGGGAGTCCCTGAATGCAGGCAATGACTTCTTCCCTGCGAGAAAAATCAGGCTACCTCTTTGGATGCACCACCAGCAATTTTAAGAAAATCTTCACTTGTTTGCTTTGTACGCCTCAGTGTACTAGGTCCCCATGTGATGTCTGTGCCTGTGTAATGCTAGGTCTCTGTGTTACTCACAAACCTAACCAGAGCTTCTCTACTCCCTTGACCCTGCAGTTTCAGACAAAGTGCTTCACCTCTGTTGGCAATATTGAGTCCTTTCAAGAATCTTGAAATATCTTGAAATGAAGGCTGCCAAGATAAATCCCTAGCCCTGGCTGTAGTCTCGTTATCAATAATCTTGCTCTAAGTGCCACTTTCAAATTTGTGATTTACTCTCTCTGGATCTGAAAACCTGTGATTATAAGGCTCTGAAATCACTGCTTAAATTATATTCCCCATATCGTCAACTTGAGAAGCTCCATACTGGGAGGCTGAACTATTCTCAACATTTCAACACTCTGTCATTACTGCAACTTCCTGTTGGTCAATATCGGGTGAACCAAGGCAACACTTCTTGAATTCTTTACAGAAATCAAAAAAGGAATAGAAACATTCAATCAATAATACTTTCTTCTTGGAAACCTCATGATGCAGGATTTGCCTGACATGAAGCTGCCCTTCAGTACAGAGAGAGAAGAAGGTTCCTACCTCAGGGTTCAGTTGATTGTCCACTGGTTAAACTACTGGAGGGCTTGGCCCAGCTGGTACAGAGAACAGGCTTTTACATTCCATCTTAGTTTCTTTTACACAATTAATTCTTGGTCAGTTCCAAATCAACTGGTCTATTACTTCGTACAACTGTCCCAAATTCTTGTTGGCCAGATCCACGCCTTTCCATAACAGCAGGATCAGCTCCTTCTCATGGGAGTCCAGCCTGGTCCCAGTGGCCCCAGCAGTGATCCCAAAAGCGTCACCGAGTAATCCGGAGATGCTGTCATGACAATAGATGGGGAGAGAAGTGCCATCGAGAGGTGGTGAGATGGGGAGGAAGTGAGAACGGGATAACCTGTGCTAAAATCCCCTTCGGAGAGACAAAGAAAGAGTGTGCACCCCTCTCCACCTTCCACGTAGTCCCTGGAATCAAAAGGGGTAACCAACACCCCAAGGCCGCACCTGACCGGTGTCCACACTCCGGGCAGGAGGCGTGCATGCCGACCTCTCAGGGCCTCCCCAGCTCTCTCTGAGCAGGTGGCCACGCCGCTGGGCCGGCGACCCCTCCAGCTGCTGGAGCGCCGACCTCCGCGGGTGTGCCAGGCTCCCAGGCCCTGCGGCTATATATTCGAAGCGGCTTTGGTGACGCTGCTTTCTTCTCAGTGCTCAACGAGCTCCTGGAAGCCAGTGAGACACCTGGATTGGGGGGTCGTTTTGCTGGCGACCCCCGCGGCGGGCCCTCACAGCCTACCCATCCTCAACAGTCGGCCGCACATGACGGGCAGCGGGCGGGGTCTCCAGGGAAGATAGGCCTTCTCATCCAACCTGAGTGTCGTGTTCCTCGCGGCTAGCGCGGAGTCAAAACCCTGCGCCTCCTGGCCTGCCTGAGCGTCACGCCCCTGATCTTGGGCGGCTGCCGGCCTAGCCCGAGGAGCTCTGCCGGCGGACTCGCCTGGGCTGCTGACACTGTGCGTGCACCCGCGCCTGGTCTGCCCGCAGCACTTGGGATTCTTGCCGCAGCTTGCACTAACCCCCAGGACCTGGCGGGGCCCCGGGGAGCCGAGAGCCGAGAAAGAGTGGGCTCCCGGGTCAGCTCCAGGAGAGAGGCCAGGCAACACCGTCGCCGGGCAAGCGCAGGCGCTCCCCGGGCCAGCACAGGCGCTCCCCGGGCCTAGGCCCCTCGCAGGCTGATAAAGAAGCCCCGTCGGCCCGGGAGGCAAAGCCGGATGCCCCTGGACGCAGCCCCGGGAGGTGCCCCGGAGGGCCTCCACTGGGTGGTCAGAGGCAAGAAGGCTGGTGTCCAGGAGGCCCCAGGGTCCGCGGTGGCTCCACATTCCCCGGCAGAGTCCGCAAGCCCCAAGCTTCCGGGATGGAGACGCTGGTTCCCCCTGTGGGGGGACCACAGCCCCCAGGCCCGGGATGGCGGCCACGCCCAAACTGGAAAGCAGGCGGGCCCGTGCCTGAGCCCTGCGGGGACCACGGCGCCGGCTGGGAGGAGGAAACGCCGAGGCTGCTGTTGGCCGCCTGCAGCCCCGGCCCGCGCGCCGTTGTCCGCCCGCATCCCGCGGCTACGGTTGCTGAGCCCGGGGCGAGGCGGAGAACTGAGGCGGAGGCCTCTCCAGCGGTGGCCTGGCCCTCGCTGCCCGCCGGCTCGGTTCCTCGTGCTCCACCGCGTAGACGAGGCCCTGTCCCTCTCTGGGAGCGAGGAGGGGTTGAGCTTCCGCTGCGCAGCCTCCCGCCCGACGGAGACCAGTGCCTGGTGTCGGCCCCACGTGTCTAAGCGCCCCGAGGCCATGGCAGTGGCACCAGCTTCCCGGCAGCTCCAAGGACGGTAGCGCCAGGTCCCAGGGGGCGGTACCAGGGCGGGCGGGAGGGAGCTCCGGTGGCTGAGGTGACGCCGTCCAGTCGGTTGGCGGCTCCCGGCACACTTTGTTGGACTCGGACCCTCTGCTCGCCGGTCCCTGCAGCGCGGACTCAGATGAGAACTAGGAAGGCTTGGGGGCCAAGTTCCTCCCTCGCTGTTCACCCCGCCGCATCGGCATGGTGGAACCCGAGATGCTGCGCCCCGAGGAGGCCCGGCGGGACAGAGGTTCTCAGCAGGACCCGGAGTCCCTGGCTCTCCCCAACGCTGGCAGCGCGGCCCTCAAAGCCACCACGGTGACGCTGCCCAAACTCGGCCAACTCTGCACCCGGAGGGAGCCCAGTGCCAAGGGCGGCCGGGGGCTCCTGTCCTGAAGGTCCTTAGTCCCCAAGACGGCTGCTCTAGGCCTGTCCACTTCAGCCCGCCTACCTGCCCGTAGGTCCAGCGCAACTGCTCAGCTAGTCAGCAATGACCTAGGCCAGCGCAAGAAAGAGGGCAGGCGGCCGGTCCTGGATGCTCCGCTGGCCGGCAAGCGACAGTGGGACCGTGACCTCCAGGTGACTCTGATCTCGCCTTCGATTCTGTGACAGTGTGCTGTGGTCCAAGAGACACACGACCCACAGAACATCATGGTGCTGGGCAGTAACACATGGTGTCGGTGCAGTGCGAGGCCTTCCCCACCCTCAAGGTGGGGTTCCAACCCCGATACAGACACCCACCCCCTCCACCCAGAATCTGTCGCTGTCTTGAGATTCACGTGTCAGAAATAAAGCAAATGCTCTAAAAAAAACAACAAAAAAACCCCACAAAAAACAAACCAAAAAAACCCACACAGAGTACCACCCCTCTCCCCAATGTCCCCCAATGTCCATGTATTCTGTGAATGTTACCCTACATGGCAAGAGGGACTTTGAAGGTATAATTAAGGTTATGCGGAAATTATCCTAGATTGTCAGAATGAATTCAATCTAATAAAAATGGAGAAACTTTGAGACACCATGGAAAATGTGACATCACAGGGAAAAAGTCTAGAGCCTCCAGAGAGGAGTGCAACCTGCTAACAACTTTATTTTAACTCAATGAGACCCATATCACATTTCTGACGAATAGAACTGGAAATTTACAACATTTAGTTGCTTTAAACCATGAAGTTTGTGGTAATTTATTACAGCAGCACTAGATATAATTTGTTCGTGGTCATTAGCATCTGGAGCAAGACTGAATTTGAAATCTAATGCAATGGATGTACTTGAGAAACAGTAAACTATACTGTACGTTGGCAAGTAAAGATGTCTGACTAATATTGCACAGAAAAGGGGAAGGCATGCCATGAGCATTTGTTTTTGTTTCTGTTTTGTTGTTTTTCTTTTACTATGCAATATCTAAATATTTTGGATATAACCAAGAAAAGTTGGATATGGGGCCTGGCTTTCAGGTTTAGAATATTAAATGAGGACAACAGGCCTCTTCTCAGAATCATTTTGGAATAAGTAGGAACATAGGAAGTGGAAGCTAAGAGTTGTGGTGGTGAATGTTCTGGAACATCTAGATCCTGTGGCATGGCAACAAATTTCTAGTAGGTGGAGTCGCCCTAACAGATTCTTTGGTTTATGGGGTTTTCTTTAATTTGTGCCCCATTCCATTTCTGTAGTTGGTTAGCTAGATAATATATTTTCTGGGCCTCCTGATAACTGTCCAGTATTTTTTTTTCAGCAGAAATGACGTAAGTTGTATTATATTATTTGGTATTAAGAATAGTAACTGGGCATTTACTCCCTGATCCTAACACAACCCCCTGGTCCCAAATCCAGGAGTGAGCCTTAACTGGCTTTTATCAGTTCCTACATCCAAGAGGTACTATGGTGGTTGGGGAGTGTGGTCCAAATGGGTCCATCAACAAATGAGGCAGCTTCTCCTAAGGCATTTTATTTGCTTTAGGGCTTTGCTACCTAGTGCCATAATACGCTGAAATGGTGATTTTTTTTAGAAAAAAAACAAAACATAAAATATCCATCATTCAAAACAAGAAATGGAAAGTCTATAACTTTATTTTGGAGTCAGAAAATCCTAGATTCTTATTGCTCAGTATCTGGGTATTACAACAAACACCAAAAAGTGTGTGTGTGTGTGTGTGTGTGTGTGTGTGTGTGTGTGTGTGTGTGTATGTTTTGTCCTAAATAGTGACAGAGGTAAATGGAAAAATTAAGCTTGAAATAGGTATAGGGAGCAAAGGGGATATTTACCTTTAAACAGGATGGGAACAGGATGTATTATGTCTTGAAAGGCCAAGATTCTTACCGCAGTAAATAGAAAAGAAAAGAATACATTGTAAAACAAAAAGAAAAAAATATTTTTAAAGACATAAGAAATGAAAGGAAGCAACAAGGACCAGATGCTCTAAAATTCCAAAGATAGAAATGAAATGTTTGCCAGCATTTCATTCCTCTGGGAATGTGCCATATCTTGGCACAAGTTGTGTTTCTACTGGCCCTGATGAACAGACTTTATAGGGGAGTAAAGAAACGGCAGAAATTTTGACTATCTCATGGTGCTGAGATCATAGACTGGAAACTAGAAGTTCTGGTTATGCATTTCTTTGAAACAAATCATGCCAAATTTAGGCTTAAACTTAGACTTAAAACAACAATCACATTATTTTCTCTTAAGTTTCCATGGGACAGGAATTTTGGAAAGTTATCAGCGAGGTGATTCTGGCCTAGAGTCTCCCAAGTGGTTGTAGTCAGATGTGACTGGAGCTGGAACAGCGGATGGATAGAATAGCTGAGTCCTAGATGCATCGCTCACTCTCTCTCCATGTGGTCCCACAGCTTCTCCACGTAACCTCCATGGAACAGTTTGGGCTTCCTCATGGATTGGTGGCCTCAGGGCAGTTGAACTGTTAATATGGCAGCTGAAGGCTAAATGAGTGGGAGAATTCCAGTGACAAAGGCTGAAGCTGAATCACTTTTTAGGAGCTAGCCTAGGAAGTCATGCTGTGTTGCTTCCATCCTACTTTATTGGTTGAAACAAAATCCTGCCCAATTTCAAGGGTAGGGGACAGGCATCCCACGCTTCAATGGAAAAATTGTCAAAGTCCCATTGTATAAAGAACGTGTAGCGTGGGAGATATTGTGGCATCTTAGGGAAATACAACCTGCTCCCAACCAGACATAAGGTGACTTTTCAATGTGAGGCATTTTCTGTATTCTGAGTCAATGGTGAAGAGTCAGGAACTAGGCCAGAAATGTAGGGTGAATTCTCCCATAATTTTCCAATGTGTGGGAAACAAGTCTAGCTGGAAAGAAGGGTTCTGCAACAAAGCCAAAAGGGGTCTCCCCTCAATCATTCTGTAGATCATTAATCTGCTTGGAGTGAAGTTAAGAATTTAGCCTCAAACTTTGGAAGGTAGAACTCTCAGGGCTAAGGAAAAAGCCTAGAAGGAGCCTATCTTAGTCCGTTTGGGGTGTTCTAACAAGATTGGGTGGCTTATAAGCAACAAAAATATATTTCTCCCAGTTCTGGAGGCCAGAAGTCCAGGATCAGGTGTCAGTGTGGTTGGTTTTGTGAAGGCCTTCTTCCAGGTTGCTGACTGCTAGCTTATTGATGTGTCCTCACACAGTGGCAGGGTCAAGCCAGCTCCCTGGAGTCTCTTTAGTAATGATACTAACCCCACTCATGAAGGGTCCCTCTCGTGACCTAGTCACCTTCTAAAGGCCTCACCGCCTAATACCATCACCTTGGACAGTAGGTTTTTCACTTATGAATGTGGGTGGGGGAGTCATAGCAGAACCCATGTGTGGATTTGGAGAAACAGCAGTGCTCTGAGTCTAACCTGTAGACACGCCCCCTGACCCTGCTCAATGCCCTGTTAGAGTGCTCTGATTGGCCCTCACCCCATCTGCCCAACCCAAGGAAGTATATGCCCTTGCTCTGGAAGATCTTCTGGAGCCTCTACAGCCTATTCTGTACACTGTGGTGGTGGTTTCTACATCTGAATCGAGTGTTAAATGCTTTTACTTCCTCTTCCCATTAGTAGCAAAAGGAATTCCCCAAATGAGAAAAAGCCACATGTAGAGAAGGGCTGGGGACTTTGGGGTCTCACCCTCTAACAGTCCTCAGAGCTGTGAGTCTCTGTGCCTGACCATGTTGACAACTGGGACCTCTAACAATGGGAAGCCGCCCGCCTTGAGGATTCGGGCTCGTTCTCTCCCTGGCATGTCAACCAGACACATTTATTTTCGAAAGCAGCCATTAGTTTATTATGAAATTCTTGTATAAACTGAGCATGTGACCCATGGTCTGGTGACTGCCGAGCCCGATATTCCTGTTTGGGGGTAGATCAACTCAGACTCAATGATTAACAAAGAACATAGGTCCCGGAAAAATAGCTAGTCAAACGGAAAAGTTATATTCCAGAGCACAGCTGACTTGCTCCAGTGGCCTCTCAGTATTTTCATGAAAAAGTGGCAACTATCTAATTAGGGAAAATTTCATCCCCACTCCCTTGACTGAAGCAAAGCTGCTGCCTCAACAGGGCCCATGCTCCACAGATGTTTCATGGATGGTTTGGCCAAGGTGGAACCTGATGGTGTCCACGAGCCTGCTGCACTGTTCAATCTCATCATCAGCTATGCAGATTAAAATGACACGGTCTCTTGTTTAGTGGGCCAAACCCAAGGCTGTTCTTGTTTACCTGAACAATACTACCCTTGATTAGCCTTGTGATAATATTTTCAGTGATGCTTGAGCTATTTCCCAAGAGGTTGGGTTCCAGTTTAATCTCCTACTTTAGAAAACTAGGGACTGGTGGGTTAAAGACACCACTCTTGGAAGATGCACATGGTGGAAACAAATCATGGCTACTAGTCAGTCTCTCGATCATCACAAAGATGCCCACAGTAAGGGCCTTTAACTGAAGAGACCAAATGGAGTCAAGTTCCTCATCAAGAGACTTAAAATCCAGATCGTCCCCACTGCTGCCTATATTGATAATTGTACCAGACATGGCAACAGAACTGCTCTCCTAGACTAGGCACGGAGTAAACAGACCTATGTGTCTGATGCGGAGGCCAGCACTGACTGCCAGATTTGTGGCTCCTGCCAGAAGTTGGTCCATTTGTCTCATGACAACACGATGTGGATTGTGGCCCTGCTCACTCCTGGCACACCGATTGCCTGTACTGGACTTTGACCATCCTCATGACTATTTGGTGGGGCCACACCAAAGTGGACACTTTTTCAAGTTATGGTGGTGCTGTTCTAATGTGATCAGCTGTCTTTGGTCACATGATCATGGCTTTTGAAATTAATCTGTGTTTTGTTTTCAGCTTTCCGGCAATCTTATGTGATAATAAAGCACACTTTTTCACAAAAGCCACTCAGCAATGGTCTGGTAACCAATATTTTCAATAGAGTCTCCACACACCCTAATAGACACAGGCATTTGGTGTCCTTGATTATTGAAGCATCCTCCTCAAAATTTATCCAAATAACTTATCACTCTATTTCCCTCACCTGCTCCTAGTCTGCACACCTTAGTAGGGCAGTTTGGTCATGAATCTGACACGGACATTGGAGACAGCAAGAGATGACCTCAGACTCTGCATATCCCATGAAGGAATACTTGTCAACACCTGCATTTGTATTTCTCGCCCTATTCCCATAGCCAACTATCAGATGTTCTGTGTGGAGGGAGAATGCCACATTGCTGGTGATGTGGACAAATAGGTTGTAATGAAAGCAGTGAGGCAGTCATTCCAAAAACAAGGGCTAGATTCAGTAATTTTAGCTGAAAAGGGAGCTATGAGCCTATGAGGTTTACCATCTGAGTGGAGAGGCACATTGGAGGCACCATCAACGGCTCCTGATTGATATAGGTCCAGTGTGCTGGTCCCCAGCAAATGTCAATATTTTCTTCCCAGTGAAACCATGTGCACTCTTGGGACTTTGGAACCAGGTATTAACTTGTTTCCTTACCCCAAACATGGTGACTTGCACCTTAAGGGTTGTCGTATGAGACTTGCATGTACTTGAGGAAATATCACCAATAGATCATGCATTTGAATATGTCTGCAAAATGAAGTGAAGCTATTTTGGTTCCTCAGGGAAGACTCTGGAAGAATGTGTGTGTGTAAACATCAATCTCTCCCTTCCATATTCTCCAAAACCAAGTTCTTAAGAATAATTACTTGGAGTTTTAAACACATTTCCCATAGAAATGCTGTTATTAAAAATAACAACAAAAAGCAAGACATGTATCTATTGATTTAACTGTGTCTGTAACTAATGGCTGGCAACTTGGTTTCTGAGGTCAAAGGATCCTGTGGCTCAAGGGAAAGGAAGAGTTGGAAACTGATCTGGTCAGCACTGTGGTCCAGGGCTAGCCACTGAAAACAATTCAAATATCTACAACTCATCTTTGGCACTCAGAAAACAGGACTATAGGGGGGTAAGGTACTTAACTTGGGCATAAAGTTTAAGAAGGTGCCCCCCCCAAAATCCTCAGGAACCAAAGACATAATTTAATGTGTTATTTTTATTTAAAAAGTACATCATATTGACAAGGCAATACCAGTGGACTGGACACTGGTTTTCATAATGAAATTTATTGGGATTGGGACACCCTCCTAACTAAATTTATGCATTTCTTTCTCATTTCCTGGCAAACAGACTCTCTAAATTTCAGCCTCTTACATTGCTTTATTATATCTACTGGACACAGTTAATTTAGGGCTATGATGGCTGAGGAAGGAACTGTTTAAAGATGTGTGCACCCACCTGAATGTCTTGTTAGGATTTGACAGTATATCAAAGTGAAGTACACAGTTTATGGCATTGTCCTCTGGGCCCACACAACTGGGTAGGAGTATTTGGATTTAAACAGATAGGGAAGTCAGCCCCAACTTTGAGTCTGTTCCTGGTTCAATACTTGGAATCAATCTTTCAGGTTTTTAATACCTCTGGCTCCTATTTTGGAACTCACATATTTTCTGAAAACTGGGGTTCACATGTGAGTTGTTGCTTTATTTTCACAGCATTTATCATGACAAAGGCAGCAGCAACATCTCTGACATGAGGAGTGCGGGAGAGGACAGGATATGAATCATGGTTGGGGATGAGGATTTGTAATTTAGGAGTTTATTTGGGTAAAAAGCCCATATACGACACCTATTTCTACTGTGACCCAATGGAGCTGAAAGAGTGTGAATTATTTGATGGAAATCCACATTGGTGTTACTTATGTAGACAAGCCGGTGATTACTGGTATGCTGTATAGCATTTCCATTATAAAACTAACATTTCCGCTATGGGTAATGACACAGACAGGAAATCTCATGAAATGCTGCTTGGTAAACAAAAATGAGAGGCCTAACATTTTTCTGCTACTAAAGGTTTGTTACCTTCAATACTAAAAGAGTAACTATATTAATATTAGTGAAATAATATCTTTATGAGTCCTTGTTGTTAAAATTGTGAGAGCCCCACACATTCTTATTCAGATTATTATATTTATATTGGATTGTAAAATAACCATCCAGGAGACAAGTGGTAAAACTATTTTTAAAGTGCAGAGACTTATATTGCATATCAGGTGATGATTTTTAGGGAGAAAAAATCAAATTCTATCTTCTATGCAGCAGGATGGTATTTTATGATAATAGAAGACTCTTGCAAACAAATCTTGGTGTAGTTTTTAAAATTAGACCCTTCTCTACTTCTGAACATCACTTTTATAAATGATCCATCAATGGCTGCTGCCAACATCCTCTCTCCCCACTTATCTTATTTTCCCTTTCTCATTTTGTTTTGATTCTGGTAGCTAATAATGTTTATAAGAACTGGAGGGACTTCCCTGGTGGTGCAGTAGGTTAAGAATCCACCTGCCAATGCAGGGGACACGGGTTCGAGCCCTGGTCTGGGAAGATCCCACATGCCGCGGAGCAACTGAGCCCATGAGCCACAATTACTGAGCTTGCACTCTGGAGCCCGTGAGCCACAACTACTGAGCCCAAGTGCCACAACTACTGCAGCCCGCAAGCCTAGAGCTCGTGCTCTGCAAGAGAAGCCACCACAATGAGAAGCCTGTGCACTGCAACGAAGAGTAGCCCCACTCGCCGCAACTAGAGAAAACCTGCGCGCAGCAACAAAGACCCAATGCAGCCTAATAAATAAATAAATAAATAAATAAATAAATTTAAAAAGAACTGGAGATGCAATTCTTAGAAGCTGACATGTCTGGAGCACCAACCAACACACTGCATGTCCTTGTATTGCAGCATGTTCCCCACCCTACTCCTGGGGCAAGAAGAGTGATTCTCCATCTTTATTTATGGCCTAGAAACTTAAAAAAAAAAAAAAACAAAAAACCCAATTCTAGAAAACAGAGAGTGATTCATGAAGAGGGAGAAGAGCCCCAGTTGGAGAAGTAGAAGTACTTCATGTTCCCAGAAACTAGAAACCTGTACCAGAATAAATATGACACTATTATATAAGTATTTGTAATTAGAAAATATGAAAGAAGAGGAATAATAACCATATATACAAATGAAACTGTCAGTAAGATAAGATGAAGTACTGTCTGGGAAATTCATCCAAGTCTACCTGAGTTATTGTGGGAGTAGTTCACAGAGAAGTGCAAATGTGGCTTCTTCTTAAGAGGAGTGAGAGGAAGAAACCAAGACTAAGAGAGTGAGAAACTCAGGAAGTGAGACCGAACAGCCAGGCTGGGACCAGCAGCATTAGCCTCATTTATGGAGTTGGATCTGATACAGATATGACTCAGTCTATCACACCCCAGTACCTTCCTCCTGGAGCAGTGTTTTCCCCTATCATCAGAATGTCCCTTAAACTTAGACCAGGTCTCTGAGCTGTGTATGTGTGTGTGTGTGTGTGTGTGTGTGTGTGTGTGTGTGTGTGTGTGTTTCTTTGCAGAAATAGGTATGGACTCACTATTATTTGGACAATAAGAAGACAGGAATCTTTCCTAGCTCACTTGGCTACAGTGAAGATAGGTATTATGAGGTGGCCTGAACCAGCGAGAATTTTTTCTTGTCCTGTGTTAGGAAAGTTAAAGCAGGGTTAGTAAGACATGTGATTCTGACTCCATGTAAGAAAACACTCAGTATACAAAGCATCTATCTCATTTAACAAATCAACAATTAGTGGTTGAGGGTCTACTATGTCCCAGGCATTTGACAAAGTCCCTGGGGATTTGATAAAAGGCAACAAAAACAAACAAAAATTCATGCCTGGAAAGAACTTCCGTTCTCATGGGGGAAGAAAGTGTCTTCAGGAGTTCTTACATAGATAAAATTATTTGTAATTGAAAAATATTCCTTGAAAATTCTTTTAGGGTAGAAGATATAGTGCAGATATATCCAAGTTCTGTGAACGGAGAGAGAGAAAGGAAAGGGAAATGAGATAGATTTTGCAGAAGACTGTCTGCTTTGTTACACTTAAGACTCCTTCAATATTGAATAAAGTACAATAATCATGAAATGTTTCTATGTGTGCAGACTTGTTGTCATGAAAACCAATGACAAAACCAAGCTTTGGATCTGGATAACACACACACACACACAATCTGAGACAACCTTTGGACAGCAGAGTGCACATGAACAGGTAGCAAACACCAGGAGGGGAAAGGCTCTACCTGTGGACACAGTAGCATCAGCACAGAGCCTCTCTCTGATGAGGTATGCTTACCATGGCCAGATTAGGTCAACTCTCCTTCAGCCATTCTACCTGGAGCTCCCCTTCCCCCCTCCCCACCTCGTTCTTTCCGCAGTAATTTCTCAAGCAGATTAAAACATTGAGAGCAAAGCTTTTTATCCCGTTTTGGACAGACACTTAGGAACTTTTGAGCACACTTAGGAACTTTTGAGCTAAATCTCTACAACTTTACAATTTGTAAAAATGTTATTCCCAAATATTAAGTCTTACATAAAAGCAAGTTCCAGCTTGCTTTTACTTATACAAATTATAGAAATTTCAAAGTAGTTTCTGTTAACTAAATAGCACAGGTGAGAATTCATCTTCTGATGGAGACAAACATGATTGTTTTTGAAACAAGGCAAAGTGTTAGGTTTTATACATAAGTTCATAGCCTTCAAAGTCATTAAAAAAATATTTTCTCACTCCATAAAGAGTTTTATTTTATTTCAGTAATTATTTTATTATTTATTTCTTTAATTATCCCTGTCATTAGACCTGAATGTGTCTTTATAATAAATACATATTTTCTGACTTTATTCTCAGAAATCTGATTCTGAAAGCCTAGGATTGGATCTATCAACACACTTCCCAAGTAACTTTGATGTAGTTGGTTTAAGTAACACACTTTAAAGTATACTGAAATCCTGATGATTCACTTACAGTCATAGGTAAGCGTATTATAGTGCCCTTTCCACCAATTATACTACAGTCGGCTTTCTTTTATTCTCAAACCACTGAAATTGATAATCTTCTTTCTGAAGACATTATGAAATGACTATTATTAAGGCTGAATTTTCTTACAAAAGTTTGAAAATTAAAAACCACAAATAAGCAAATTTGCAAGTGGTTTTGTTAGTACAAGTTTTTGTTTTAAAAAATATATGAACTCATTTTGCTAGCAAAGCTATAAATGATCTTTGACATTCCTCCATATGAAAATTTAAAATCAGAAAACTTCACTAGAACTGGGTCTATATCTTATTAAATTTAAAGCAAATTCTATAAATAACTCTAAGTCATGTAGGTAGGGCAAATAAATGTACCTTTAATGAAGGAAGAATTTGACTTGTAGAGGTAGAAATAAATCTCAAATTTAATCCTATTATTTTGGAAAGTGCAAAATGATTAAATTAGATCAGTCTACTATAAAAATGTTTAAATATTCACACAAAAAAATGGTGAATTACAAGGAAAACAAAGACATTATATTTTGGAAGTCCTGGAATAAATCATATTTATTTGTTTATATGTATTATCTGTCAGTAGTTCTGTAAATAATTTAAAAACATTTCTTCCTCTGTTGTTGTTTATGAATACTATAAAGATCCCTTTGGCCAGAGGTATAAATGCACTATTCTCTTTTGGGGAAATTGGTGAAGTTTACATTTTATAGTCCCAAGGTTGGAAAGGGCATTAGAGGACATCTGATCTAAAGTTCCTTTGATGTTTCAATCCTTTCTCACTACCTTTGTGAGAATAAAGCCCAGTCTCATTATGGATTCAAACCATAAGAGTAACTCCACTGATGGATGAGTAACTCGACACTTCCTGATGGAAACTACTTCATCTTTTAACATTGCTGAAGTTTAGGCTGTTATTATTTTCTTTTTTATTTATGTTTACTCATATTGTGCTAAGATCTAGTTCTCTTTAGGACTTTTTCCTTGGGTCCAGACATTATCATCTGGAAAATATAGAAAAATATCTTATCTCTATTACCCTTGAAATGAGATCAAAGTTTTGAAAACAGCAGTAATACTCTACCTCTTCTCTCTAGTTTCTCATTTCAAGATGATTAGGTTCTTGTAATATTTTAATATATAAGGTACCTCCAACTTCACTGAATAATAAATTTCAAATTGCCAGAATCCCTCTTAAGGTGTCAGTTTATACTTCCAGAATTGTAACTTGTTAAACATGATCGAATATAAGCAAGTCTGTCAGTGATATTTTAAAGTTAATAAGTCAATCGTCCTTTCAAATATGGCAAACACATGAAGAGTATTTTAATACACAAAGGGTTTCTAGAGAATTCATCTTTGAACTGTGAAAAGGATCTAGACTTCCCTTATATTTTACAACTCCTTACAACTGATAAAGTATATAGATAATTAATTTTTCAGAAATATATATATAATTAATATATAATTATGATTATTATATATAATAATAATAATGTATAAGTATATTATATATTATTAATAACATAATATATAATAATATATTATATTTCATTATATAATAATATAATAATAGTATTTCTATAATATATATCTATGATATAATGGTATACAAAATATAACACATGTTATAATATATAATGTAATATTATAATATTATAAATATATATTAAATTATTATATTTTCATTTATTATTTTATTTATTTTCATAAAAATGATATATAATATTATATTATTATATATAGTATAACATTATATATAATTTATATTATATAAAATATATATTTTTAATTTATATATTATATAAAATATATTTATTTATATATTATATATTATATATGTTATATATTATACATTATATAAAATATAATAACACATATATATTATATAAAATGATAATTAGCAATAATTATATATTACATATCATTATGTATTATAATCATATTATAATTATATTATAATTATAGATTATAATACATATTATAATTATATATTAATATATATGATTTTATATATATTATACATAATATAATATATATTCTGTACATATTTTAAAATTATATGTATAATACACATAATATAATATAAATATATTAAATGTATAACATATAATTGTATAATATATATGGTTTATAAAATTATACAGAACAATATATTATATAACATGATATATGTAATAATAATATTATAAATATATATTAAATATTATATAATATACATTATAATCATATTAATTTAAAATATCACATATATAAAGTAGCACAAATTACTACTAATAATTAGTAATTGTATTATTACTAATAATAATTGTTAGTATTACTAACACTAATTATGATACTAATTATAATTATTATGTATATTTTAAAAATATTATACGCTTTTATAAATATTATATTACCTACATAATATATAAGATGTAAAGAATATATTATTATATATTATAATTATATTATATATGATTTTATATTAAATATATATTTCTAAATATAAATTATATAGAATTTAATATTATATATTATATATATATATATTATATATTTTTTGTTTGTTTGTTTGTTTGTCTGTTTTTTGCGGTATGCAGGCCTCTCACTGCTGTGGCCTCCCCCACTGTGGAACACAGGTTCCGGACGGGCAGGCTCAGCGGCCATGGCTCATGGGCCCAGCTGCTCTGTGGCAAGTGGGATCCTCCCGGACAGGGGCACAAACCCATGTACCCTGCATCGGCAGGTGGACTCTCAACCACTGCGCCACCAGGGAAGCCCTATATATTATATATTATATAAATATATTTTATAATTATATATGATTGTATGTAATATATATTATGTAACTATATATAATATAATATAATAAATATATGATATAAGATATCCTTATATATTATATATATTTTATTTGTATAATATATACGTTTATATATTATACACATTAATATTTATGTAATATATAAATTTATATATAATATGAATAATATATAAATTTATATATTTATATTTTTTAAATAACAAAAATTTATAGAATCTTTACATATTTATATATTAGTATTATATTTAATAACAATTAATTATATTATATATTATTACCTTATACTATGTAATGTATACCATATAATATACTATATTATATATAAAATATATAAAATAAGTTATATAAAAATGCATATACAAATATATATATAAATAAAGATTATATATAATTTTATATATGTATATTTTGTTTTATAAATAATATAAATAAAATAGAGTATATTTAATATAAAAATATAGATTACATATAATTTTTATATTATATGATATATTACATTATATTATATATCCTATATTATATATAAAAATATATAATATACATTATATATTATATGTGTATATATACTTATATATATATGATTATATATATTAAATTATATATATAGGTTTTATAATTGAATATTTATTACATATAATTTATATAAAATCCTGTATGTTATATTTATATATTATATATAATACGATGTTATATATAATGTAACATACCATATGATATATAATATATAATTATATCAAAAATATCAATAAGGGCTTCCCTTGTGGCTCAGTTGTTGTGAGTCCGCCTGCCAATGCAGGGGACATGGGTTCGTGCCCCGGTCCAGGAAGAAACCACATGCCGCAGAGCAGCTAGGCCCGTGAGCCATGGCCACTGAGCCTGTCCACCTGTAGCCTGTGCTCTGCAACGGTAGAGGCCACAACAGTGAGAGGCCCACATACTGCAAAAAAAAAAAAAAAAATCAATAAAATTATAATTTAAATATTTAAAAAATATTTATCATGTAATACATATGATATTACAGATATTATGTAAAATATATGTGCATATTATTATTCTATATAATTATGTAATATAATAATAATTAGTAATAATGATATAACATATATCATTATATATTATAATTATATTAATTTTTATATATTAATTATGTATAATTATATATAATTTATATAAATGGTGTATATCATATAATATATAATAGTATATATAATTCAATATATATTATTATTTGATAATATTATAATATATCATATATAATTTAATATTTTATATATGATATATAGTATATGGCATAATACATATTATTATATAAAATAATTATATTAATATTATATCATTATGTTAATTACTGTAAAATAATTATATTTATATTATATTAGAATATAACATATTATATAAAATATATTAATGTTATATTATTGTTAATATAAAATCAATATTCCAATTATATTATATAAAGTAGATATATGATAACATGATATATGTTATATAATATAAAATATATAGTATGATAGATAATATATTATATGTAATAAATATATATTAGAGTATTTTAAATCCTAAAAATATTTTTCTTATAATTCTTAAATTTCTAGATCTGTGTTCATATTACCTCCACCAAGCCTAACTCCAGGGACACTCATTTCATTGGATTAAGGGAAAAGAATGAGTAATTTGTTAAAGAATTAGAATTATAGGGGAGATAAGGTGAAAGATTCAGGCCCAAATATTATGTCAATGGAATGAACAGTGGCGACTAAAAAGGGACATACTTTTTATCTGCGAGAGATGGGACAGAAAGGGGATACTTTTTATCTGCGAGAGATGGGACAGAAAGGGGGAAGGTAGATTTTGGTGTAAAGAGGAAGACTATACAGGAATTTTAGGTCAAATGACTTGAATTTTCATTAAAATTATAGTAACTACAATACCTTCCACCAGTTAGGGTGACAACTGCTTGGTTAGAGATCTGAGGAAGTAAAGATGATCTAGCCAACAACTATGGTAAATGCAACACAGAGGCCATAACAGTTGTGTAAAAATAATTGTCAGCAACAGTGAATCCCTAGAGAAGACAAATCTGTACTGGGCATCTTTGATGCTGTGACAAGTTATCCCCAGCAAGTCACAGTATCTTAAATGAAGGGGAAATGGAGGAAATTGAGATATTCTAGAGATGGAAATAATTTTATCTAAATTGTTTGAAACCATTTTCATGAATTTTACCACAATATATTTTTAGGATTTCTGGTCTAGACAAGATGATGCAGACTCATTTCTCTGTTCTTCTCCCCACTAACTACAAAAATTTCTGGAAATATCAGAAGAGGCAACCATAAGAGAACTCGGAAACACTGTGTATTTGTCAGCCATAGTTCTCAAAAGAAACAGAACCAAGGGGATATATGTATATACATGATATATTGAGAAAACAATTATGGAGACTGAGAAGTTCCAGAATCTTCTGTCCTGACCTCCACTTAGGAGATCCAGTGGTGTATTTGAGTCTGCATCTTAATTCCTGAGAACATGGGAACTGATAATATAGATTCCAGTTCTGGTCTGAAGGTCTAAGAAGCAGGAGCACAGAAGGCAGGATTAAACTCATGTCTCAGCCCAACAATCAGGCAGAATTCTTCCTTCCTCCACATCTGTGTTCCATTCAGTCCCTCAACATATTGGATGATCCTCACCCACACAGGGGAGGACACACTGCTTTTCTTAGTCACTAAGAGTTTGCTAACATAACTAAATGTCTAGGATACAATTTAATAAAAAAAAATCACCCTTCATACTGAGAACTAAGAAAATCATAACTTCAATAGGAAGTGATAATAAACTGATATCCACACCAAGCAGTGTCATCTATTGGAATTATAGGACAAGATTTTAAAGCAACTATCAAAAATCTTTCAATAATTAACAATTATTTTGAAATAATTGCAAACTAGAAAATTTTAGTAAAGAAATCAAAATTATTAAAAAAACTAAATGAAAATTTTAAAAAGAAAAAATACAATAAATTTTTTTAAAAACTTGCTGAGTAGACTCAATAATAAACTGGATGTGATAGATGACAGAATCAGTGAACTTGAGGACAGATTAATAGAATTTGTCCAATCTGAACAGAAAGATAATAGAAGTAAAGCCTTAGGGATCTGTGAGACAATAACTCAAGATTGAACATTTGTATAATCAAAGTTCCAGAAGGAGAGGGGAACAAAAGGAGACTTAAAGAATATTCAAGGAAATAATGACTGATAATGTATCAAATTTGATGAAAACTCAAATCTGTAGATTCAAGGAGCAACGGAATCCCGAAAAGGATAAATTCAAGGAGATCTACATTGAGACAAATTATAATTGAATTTCTGTAAGTTACAAGTTAAGAACTTTAAATTGCAAACAAAAAGTTTTATATCTAGCATATAATTATATGTTGCTTACAAGAAACTCACTTTAAATTAATTCAATGATACAGGTAAATGGAAAGTGAAAGAATGGAAAAATAAGATATTCCAAGCAAGCATTAATCAAAAAGAAAGCAGAAGTGGCTATATTAATATTTGGTAGACTTCAGAGAAAATAAAATTATTAGAGAAAAGAGGTATATTATATAATTAATAAAATATTAATCCACCATGAATATATATAATCCTGAGTGTGTATGCACCAAACACAGAGCCTCAAACTTTATGAGACAAAACCTGGTATACATCACAGGACAAATAAACAACTCCATAATTAGAATTATAGAATATCAAACCCCTTTCTCAATAATTAATTTAATAACTAAACTGAAAATCACCAAGAATATAGAATAGTTGAACAACACAATCAACTAACAAAGTCTAATGGACATGTATTTGAACACTGCACCTAATAAAAGCAGGATACACATTTTTTAAGCACCCAGGGAATATTCAACAAGGTAAGCCAAATCTAGTACCATAAAACAAAACTCAACAAATTTAAAATAATATAAATTATACACAGTGTCTTCTCCACCCTTACTGGAAACTAACTAGAAATAAAAAATGGGAGACAACAAGAATATTTCTAAACATGTGGGAATTAAATAGTGTATTTCTAGGTAATCTGTGTGTCAAAGAGTAAGTCTCAAGGGAAGTTTTTAAAAGTCATGTAAAGTAGAAAGAAAATTAAAAACAACATGTCAAAATATATAGAATGCAGCTCAAATAGTAATGAGAGAGAAATGTATAGTACTAAAATGCTTACATTAGGAATGAGGAGAAGTTTCAAATAAACAGTTTACCTCAAAAAACTAGAAAAAGTAAAGCAAGATAAATGTAGAAGGAAGAAAATAGCAAAGATAAGAAGTCATTGAAATTGAATATGGAAAACAGAGAAAATGAGTAAAACAAAAAGTTGGTTCTTTTAAGTCAACAAAACTGATAAACCTGTAGCAAGATTTCAAACAGTATACTTTTGCATCTTTAGAAGCAATGGGTTTCCAAAATAATTTGCATTACATTAACCAAATTCAGATCTAGAATGGCATTTGACTCAGAACATGAACACACGTATCTTCTTTGGTTCTTTGAAAAAGTATTGGATGAGTCACCTAAAACATCTCTATAGCAAAGTCATCCAAAATATTTTATATGATTTAAATATGTTATTCACATTGGAAATTAAAATCATATAGTAAAATTTGTAGAAGCTTACACTTGCTTTTGGAAGACCTGAATACAATCCATGATCCAAAATGTCAAACTACAAAAAAAAAGTCAAAGACATATGTGCTGAAATGTTCAAAAAATTCAGGACACATGTTTCTTTTGGAAATGTTTGCTTGATTAGTTTATCTCATTTATCAGCAATATCAAATATACTTTAGTCTTTTAGGAAGGAATTCTTGCAATACTCATGTTCCATTTGAATTTTCAATTATTCAAGTCCATTTATTGTGACAATTATCATTGTCATACACAAATCATTCCCTAGCCCTTTCTTTAGCATTTAATTTAACAGAAAGTTAAAATGTATTTTATAATTTTAATTTACTTGATTCAAATAAATACCATGTGTGTGTATATATATATATATATATATATATATATATATATATAATTTCTCTGGTAGTGTTTGTATGAAATCTTCAAAAATATATCTCTAGTTATACAGAATCAAAAACAAGATAAGTAAAATAAAAACTATAAGAAAAATGGTAGAAAAATTCAAATTTTAAAACATTTACTTTTGAGAAAAAGTAGCACTTTATTCTTCTGGGTAAATAAAAGAGGTAACTACAAATCCAGTGTAATATAATCACATGAGGCAAAGAAGACTGGGATTTGAAATCTGAACAAGTTGCCCTCTGACCACAAAACTTCACCATTTTTGAGCTGGAAAGAAAGAATGGCTTTTCAGTTTCTACAATTAGGAAACTCCAGCTGAAGTGCTGCATGGCCACATGTCCTGGAGCTCCATTTTTCTCCTTCAGTTAACACACTATAAGGAAATAGCTGACAGATTTTCAAAGACAAATTTGTAGTGTGATATTTGTGCTGTCTCTTGCCTATGAATTGCATCATTTTCTGTTTCATACTTTTTCTTTATGTGTTCTGCTGACTGATTTATAATTTATAGAAGATACACATATCTCCACTGATGTTCAACACCTTGCAGCATTGTCTGTTTTCTGTAAGGAATAATGCTATAGGATGCTTCTGGCGTTCCTGTAAGATTTTTAAAACCCAGAGTTAAAGATAAATATTATTTAATCTGCATTCAATAATACTGTGTTCTTTTGAAAAATGGCTGTTTCTGCAGTTATTGTTTTAATTTGAGCTAGAATATGACCTTCTTAACTCTCTGTAAAACAGAACATGAAAACATACTGGCTTTAACTGAAAATGAAAATTCAGAAACCTCCTTAATAGGATCAATGATTTCTGTAACACAGGTTAAAAATGAAGAGAAAAGTCATGAAGATAATTTTTCTGTGCCTTTGAGTAGTAATGATTTTACCTGCTTACATATCTGTCTACTTTTCTGCCTGTTAGAGTCAGTGTAGAATACCCACCTCATTAATATAAAGAATTTAATAATAATAAGATACATATAATGCTGGGCTCACGATGGAGATCATGACTTGTGTTGTATAACATCCCTTCACATTTCTTTCTAAACTTAGTAAACAAGATAGTGATGTGAAAAACTATAGCAGCTTTCTGTTAAATATTTTTGAACATTAGATCATCTAAGATACGTTTTAGAAAGATGATCTCAGTATAGGAAGAAGGAACTGGTGCTCGGGCTCTGATGTATCAAAATTCTCCTATATTTGCCGTCTTTAACTAACTCATGTTTTGATTACAGTGCTGATTAGGTAAGGATGCTCTGCTCCACTTAACACTCTTGCCTAAGTGGCAGCTTCCATCAAAATCCCTAAACCATCTCTGACTCCAGGCTGGGTTAACAGCTTATTGAATGCTAGGGAATAATAAACAGCAAATACTTTTTGTTGACTATGCGGCAAACATTACATAACCTAATGTTTACATCTCAGAAGTTCCCTTCTATCCTGTGGGATCCCAGGATGTGTCCAGATTGTGGTAGAAAAGTAGCTTTTCCTGTAGTGTAGAGTAGTGCTGAGCAATGGCTGCTGAACATGGGCTGTATTTCTAAACTTAGCATTTGGATGGGGACATTTGACTAAGGTTCGACTAATAGTGGTTGAGAAGAAAATACATGTACCACTTCTAGTCTGGGCCCATAGGCATCTCCCACACTACTCTCTGTTTTCTCCCAGCCAATACGTCCATCAGTCCATCCATACTTTCCTCTGCTTAGATCCACAGTGCTGCACATTGGCTTACCCTGCCTTATAGACCAGACAGCTTCTTGGGTGACTGGTCATTGGAACACAATGAGAGTCTGGTGCAACATTTAACTTAGATCTTGCTCAGTCCTTCTTGAAGATCAACACAAAACCAAAGGTACACAAATGATATCAAGCTTCTGTGATAAAAACTATATACACAAATCTTCACTTCCCATTTTACTATGAAGATAGTGAAAACATCCCCCTTTTCACTGCCTGTGTACTTGTGATTCTGGGTGTGTGTGTATGTGTGTGTGTGCACATAACCATGAACTGACAGTGTATATATACACACACATGCATATATGTATTTTATATCATACATGTACAGTATATCATATGTGTGCATCTATATGTATGTATTTCAATGTTAAAATTCAAATAAAATTTTTGGTCAATTATAACATCAATCATTTCAGTCTCCCAACCACACAATTCCTTGTCTTTGCAATCTCTCCTCTAAGGTAAAGTGAAAATTATTTCATCAGGTTTCATATACATTTCTAAGTCTTGGTTTCTGAAGACTGTGAGCATAAACAACATAGAAACAAGAAGCTACTCTCATAGCCCCTTTCCTCTCTCTTTCTCTCTCTTTCTCTCTCTCTCTCTCTCTCTCTCTCTCTCACACACACACACACACACACACACACACACAAGTGTCTTCAGAGAAAATGCTCTGTCTAAATATAATAGAAAATAATACCAGACCACCAAAAAATATATATATATACTTACCTTCTTTGAGGCTGAATAACACAACAAAAAACAAATGAAATCAGGGACATTTTGGTTCTTTGATTTGTATTTATGTTACTGAATGGTCCAGGCAAGTGGTTTTTAAAGAATAAGAGGTTTTTGTTTAACAAAACAGTAATCAAACCCCCACATATTTTATAAATCAGAAAACACATCAGCCATAGTGAAAACAAAATGAGAACAGAAGTTTGCTTCCATATTACCATTCTCATGAAGGCTTCAGAATTTTTCTATATGTTTGTTTTGGGGTAGGAGGTTATATTTCTGTGAAATTGAACTCATCATGACACATAGTTCACCTTCTTCTGAATAATTATTGCCATAATTCAGCATCTCCTGTATAAGGCTAGGGAAGTTTGTTCAGGAGTGTTTGTCCTTGAAGGTTTGAAGCAGCTTCATTTCTCCATCACTTCCCTTATTTTTAATATGTCAGAAACAGCCTAACCTTTCCTTTGTTTCATTTTGATGTATGTTATGTACTGAATTTTGTGTTCCCCCAAAATTCATGTGTTGAACCCTGCCTCTTGATGTTATTGCCCTGGAGGTGGGGTGTTTGGGAGTCAATTGGACTTAGTTAAGGTCATAAGGATGGAGCCCCCATTAATGGGATTAGTGCCCTTAAAGAGTGCTAAGGGGATTACTTCCTCTCTCTGCTTTCCACCTTGTGAGGATATAATGAGAAGTCTGTAGCCTGGAAGAGGCCCTCCCTGGCACCAACCATGCTGGCACCCTGTTCATGGACTTCTAGCCTCCAGAAGTATGAGAAACAAACTTCTGTTGTTTATAAGCCACCCAGTTTATGGGTTCTAAATGTTTTAGTTTTAGTTTTGTTTTTAATATGAGAGGTATTAAAGAATGTTTGTAAGCTGCTGGGGAGAGTATAGACTGTATGTCTAGCATAAGTTGTGGACGCAGGATGAAAAGTGGATGACTTTAAAAGTAAAGTCCAAAAGGAGGCAAGCATATTCCATTTTTAAGTTGGGTTGGTCATAGGAACACAAACGGAGTTCTCATTGTTACTGGAGGGAGGATGAAGTACTGGTGTCCAGATGCATGTGGTTTTGTAGACATAGTAGTAAAAACATATGGAAGATCTTGTCTTACAGATTTTATTTCACAATTATACAATAAGAGAGGAAAAAGTATGAAATGCTGTTTTCAGAGAACTTGGAAGTAAACTGTCTATGGATATATAGTCCAATAATGAAACATAGCTGAGATTTTCATCATTATTTTAAAGTTAAGCCATTTAGCAATGTTGACTGTTCTTACCAGACAAATTCAGTTTCAGAGTTCAGGCATAGAGTAGGCAGAAAATAGGGTTTTGCTATTTTTGGAATGTTTAAATGCAATAAAAATTAAAGTGGAAATAAAAGACAAACAGATTTTGACTGGCTATAAGAGAACAATTACAGTGATGTACACTAGACTGTGAGATGAGGAAGGAGATAAGTGCTGTGAGGTGAGTGATGGGTGGTGAAAAGGCAGGAAGGTCAAATGTTTATAGTTCTGTTCTGTTTTAAAGATTAAATATAATTCTACTCTCCAGCTTCTAAGGATATCAGTGGAACTCTCACTTGACTTACTGCCTCACTGTTCCCTGATCCTGCTGGCCTTCTGGTCAGTATGATGTTGGTGACAATGTCAGGGAGTCACTTCTGAATGTTATTTTGCACAAATCTTACAAATTGCAGTTTCCCTATGGTTATTTTGTCACTCTCAAAACTTCCTCAAATACTAAACAAATACTGTTGAACAGACACATCGCTGACTATTAATTAATTAATTTAGTCCTCTCAATCCATTCTGCTCTGTTAAACTTGGATATTTTTTTCTTGCTTACATCTCCGTATATATCTTCTCTCTATACTCCTTGTTACCATATCATCTGTTCTACCCCCTGAAAGAAATACCCCATCCTTTGATTTTTCATTTTTCTTCCAACTTCCTGTCATTCAACCTACAAACTTTACTATATCTAAATATATTATTTTCTTCAATTTCCTGGAACAAGATGTCCTTCCTTCTGTCTGAGGGAAATTTCATTTCTCATTGCTCTAGGAACTTCTTCCATCAGCTACCTCATCTTCTCTCTTATAGTGCCCCTCACTCCATGAACTTTACTCTTGTATCAATAAACAGGGTCAAGTCTTTCTCATTCACCTCTGTCAAAATCCCTTTACTCTTTCCTTCCCATTTTTAACATCTTCAAGTTTCATAAAATATTAATTTCTATACTATAACTTTACTCACCCTTCCTCCACCCCTCCCCCTACTTATTTAGACATCAGCCTAGTACAAGTCTTTTACCTCCATCATTTACTAACACTAATCAATCCAATGAATTTCCTTCCAACTGAAAAACCTAATGGGTAATTTTTCATCTCATGTTACTGAAATATTTTGATACAGCTAATACTGTTCATGTCTACTTTAAATGAAATTATCCTTTTATTCTTTAATCTTCATTCAACAGGTTCTTCTTTTAACTTTCTGACATCTATTCTCAACATCCTTTGTGGAGATCAAGTCTCTTCTTTCTTTGGAGCTTTATGGTCCTCCATGTTTGATCCTGACACACTGCTTTTCTCTCTCCACACTCATCCTGGCAAACATTTCCACTGAACTTATTTTAACTCCCAAAGACTTTCAAATATACCTCTAGGCATGACCTTCTCCTTGCTCCTGAGACAAAAAGATCTTTGAACAGATCAATCTGAAGGCCTCAGAATCCATAATTTTCTTAATGTGTTAGTTACAATCTATTACATATCTCTGTTGGTAATATAATTATTCAATAATATAAACCAGAAGTATTAAGGATATTCACAAGATCGTGTATCCTTTCTCCAAGTACCAAACATCAAACCTATTCTGACAGAAATGTTTTCTGAATATTAACGTTTAATTTTTTTACTCTATTCCTATTTTTCTATTTATATTTCCACTGTTCTTATTCGTATCTTATCAAATCCCTTCCAGAACATTTCAATTGCTATTTTACTATACTATAAGAAGTTCAACAAGTTTCCATAACGAGAGCAAAGCCAAGTTCTTTAACAGGTAAGTCAGTGGTTCTATAACTCGGCCCCTATTTTTCTCTCTGTGCACATTTCTATTATTTCTGCTCCAACGATACTGAACTATATGCTGTTCCCTCACACACTACTTTCCATCCAGTATATCTTTAGTCATGTCTCCTAGTTCTTGGAAGGGTCTCCTGAAACTTCTTTTACTTGGCCTACTTCCATTCTTATTACTCAGTTTGAGTAAACTCTTCTCCTGGAAGCCTTTCCTGAAAACCCAGGTATGGCAAATGCTCTACAAAACTCACATAGAGATTTCACTGACGTACGTCCCTCATCTTCTTGTAGTTATCATACTTTTCTAGCAAAGCCATGCTATTTCTATTTTCATTGTTGATATATAGCATAGTACCTGACACTTTGTACCGTAATATCGTATGAAAAACTCCGAACGAACTTTTTGGCCAACCATATGTTATATGAATTAAAAATCATGTTAAGTCAGCTATATATGACTAATCTTCTAGGACATTTCTGTCAATGGAGCTGTACCCTGTCAGCAGGCAATTACATTATTTCTAATTATGATAATAGTTAATATTTCCTGAATATCTACTATGTGACAGACTCTTCTAAGTTTTTCACTTGAATTGTCCCTGAAAAGTATTATTATTATCTCTACTGTCTTAGCTGAGAAAATTAGGGCATGAAGAGTCTGAGAGATAGATAACTATGGTCAAAATGTTAGTAAGTGATGGAGATTGATTTCAAAACCTGAGAGTCTGATTCAATACAGTGTTTTGAACCTCTAGCCTATTCTGACATGGTGGGTTTTCACCTTCATCTTTCTGGAGAGAGAGTAAAAGAACATACATTACTTTGATATACTTATTTAGAGGTCAAAGTCAGGTGAATGATAGGTCTAGATCTATCCATACATATCTATATGTCAATACTGATATTGAAAAATAGAGCTGTATCTCTACATATAGAGTAATGGTGATCTTTAACCTGAATTTGAATACATAGTATCAAGTAATGAGTGTCCAAGAACAAGCATTATGGGTTCAAATGGTTATTCAACAGTAGCATCCCAGCAGACTCGGCATTCAAATGATGTTCTTACATCTCTTTGTTGTTAATACAATGAGTTATCTGGCATAAGCTGTTATAAGTTATGCATGAGGAGAAGCCAGGCAGAGCAATAGGATTCAAGAATGAAAGGTTCAGTGACAAAGAGGAGGATGGGAAAGCAGGTCCAGGGGAATTTAAAAGGAGCTCTGAAAAGGCTCAGGCATGGGAGACCAGGCTTGCATTATACATTGGCACATATGGGAATTCTCACTGCAATACCCCATATCTGGTATAATACTTTCATTATGAGAGTTATTATGTTTTTAAATCATTTTTTTTACAGGGATTCCTTTTGAGCTTCTAGGAACTCAGTTTCCTTTAGGGGGAAAAAAATTACTTCCCCCTCTTTCAACAGACATTTTCTGCTACCTGATATACAAAATACTTCAAATTCCTAGGAACCAAAAGGCAAGATATAGAGGTCAAAGTATTCACATTCAGTTTAGCGTTTAAATTTTTTTTAAATGTTCAGACTCTAATATGTGCCAAGTAAACCTTATGTTCATTCAAAGAGCACATTAGTGTAGTCACAAATCTTAATAATATCTGTGTATTTCCTAAGCAGAAGCCTTAAAGATCATCTGCTGATAGAAAGTCATAGAGCTCTAAAAACAGGGAGATGCTATGGGGAGAGTGGAAAGGCCATTGCCACCCCACACGTCAGGCTTCCAGCTAAAGATCCCTAGTGTAGTAGATTGGGAAAGTAATATTGGCACTTCCCAGAGATTTTTGAAACTTAGAATTTAGGAGAAATCTCCTCTAGTTCATTCAGGCTGGCTCTGGGAAATGTGAATCCCATAAGGTTTGAATACTCATTTTCTTTGTTTAAAAAATGTGTACAGATTATCAAATTGTTCCTTGATTCAAAGTTTCTTTACTGAAAATACTGTATCACTGTATGTGAGACTTTTTTTTTTTTTTTTTTTTTTTTTTTGCTTCTAAGGACCATGCTTTAACTTTTATATCTTTTTAGTTCTTTTGGATAGTGTGGAAACAATAAGTAGCCAGCAATGACCATTTTCAGCCATTGTCAAATTCTAGTCCATCACTCATCTATGGTAGGGATAAGACAGAAAGTCTTATAATCATAAATGTCTGTTTAATTTCATTGCTATGTTGCTTAGCATAACATCCTGTGCATTTTTTAAGTAGTGTATATCATGTGACAGATGTCTTAACAAAACATCCTTCAAGTAGTTATATGCTGCAACTTTTCTTGCTTCGTGAACACCTGCTGTCATACTTTGTAATTTCTGGAGACTTTATCATGAGCACTCCCCCTACTCAGTCACCTTTTACAACAAATAATGATGCTAATAAAGATAACAATGGTTAGAAAGAGGCACCAAATAACCAAGTAAGTGCTTTGTTATGTAAGTACAGGATTTCCATCAGTCTGAAGTGTATATTATGCTATTACTAACATGAGCATACAGAACCTAACAGAGGTTAAGTCTCTTGAGAAAATCACAAATCTAGTTAGGCACAGAGTCAAAATCTGAACTCAAATTGTTTGACTACAAAGCTCAAACTTTAACTCCTATGAAACTGTACCTATGAATTCAAACTCCTTCCCATGACCTGTAAATGCACCTGCTTCACTTGATCCCATTACGTTTATCTCATTTCCTTTCACCACTGCTCTAATGATGTAAATGTAACATGCACTCACACTTTTGAATTGAAAACTTCATCATTGTCTATACTCTGAATCACCTAGTTCCTTCTTCTCTTTACCTTTCTCTTAAATTTTATATCTTCCAGGAATCTTTAAATGTTCCAGGTTTTCATGATTCTCAAAATCCCAGAACACTTAGCTTATGGTTGCGTAGCAAAAGATTTAAAGAGATGACAAAAAAGAATCATTTTAATTTGCCAGTCAGGCTCAGGGACTGAGCTAATCAGAAGAAGGAAGGGTTTAGGAAGACAGGCTTCCAGCAGAGGGCATGCTACCCCAGCCCATGCTCCTTCTTCAGTGCTTGCTCGGCTGCCCTCCACTGGGAAACAAAAGCCAAGAGGAGCAGTGTGCTTCCTGTCAATCCCCCGGTGCTAAAAGAAGAAGGAAAGCAAAAGGATCTACAGAAACAACCTTGGACTTCAGTGAGATACTGTCAGGCCTGAGTTATTTAACTGGTTAAGATCATTTTGGTCAAGGTTTTCTGTAGGCTCTAGGGTACAAAATAAATGAAAATGCAGCCCTGGGACTTCAGCACAGGTGCCAACACATAAAGACAGCGATACTGGATCAAGAGCATTCGTGAGAACAATAGCCCAGGAGCAGCATCAAGCTTGGCAGTCACAGTGTCTTTGCAGTGCAACATTTGTCCTTGGAGGTGGCAGCATCAGGGCAGGAGGCATCCAAACGCCATCCTGAAGCTGCTGCCCTCCACCTAAACTCCGGGAACCAAGACCCTGGGGATGCCCAGGATTCTGAATTTACCACTCTCATCCCCAGGCTTTTGGAGGTGGAGGTTGGACTAGACTAGGTCTAGCTGATACTATGCTATAATAGAAAAGATCTATTGCTATTTTCTACCTCAACTTCACCTTCAGTCTGACGGAGCCTGACAGAAAACAGAACAAGGCGTGTTACTGCTGCTGATGAGGTTTATACACATTTTGAATATATTTATGCATCCAATTACATAATTTTTGTAAATTTTGTGGGAATCATAACCATATTTAATTTATTTACTCTATAATCATTTATTGAAGTCCTACTATGGAGGCACTAGGTACACCATGGTTATGTTTCCTGTCTTTATTGAGCTTAAAGTCTGGAGAAGAATCGGAGAGTAAGTACATAAACAAACAGGACAATGTAGAATCACAAATTGTGATAAGATGAAGGAAATAACTGACTAGGAGAAGGGGGATCGGTGATGAGGGGGGAGGTAAGGAGGTACCTGAATAAGGAGATAAGGGATGTGATTTTTAGGCTGAGAATGGTGGTTACCTGGGTAACGCCTTCTAGGAGGAAGGATTTGGTTAAGAGAAGGGGCTGGGGCAGGAAATGGCTCAGTGTTTGAGGAGAGTAAAGATGCTGGGGACTTCCCTGGTGGCACAGTGGTTAAGCATCTGCCTACCAATGCAGGGGACACAGGTTCAAGCCCACACATTGCGGAGCAACTAAGCCCGTGATCTACAACTACTGAGCCTGTGAGCTAGAGCCCATGAGTCACAACCTCTGAGCCCACGTGACACAACTACTGAATCCCATGCACCTAGAGACCGTGCACTGCAACAAAGAGTAGCTCCCACTCGCTGCAACTAGAGAAAGCCCGCACACAGCAATGAAGGCCCAACACAGCCAAAAATAAATAAATAAATAAACACACACACACACACACACACACACACACACACACACACACACA